>NC_037668.1:127866756-127986012 GCF_003255815.1 Theropithecus gelada | reverse complement strand
TCTTTCTTTCTTTCTTTCTTTCTTTCTTTCTTTCTTTCTTTCTTTCTTTCTCTCTCTCTCTCTCTCTTTCTTTCTTTCTTTCTTTCTTTCTTTCTTTCTTTCTTTCTTTCTTTCTTTCTTTTCTTCTTTTAAACACAGCCAGATATCAAACAAAGAGCTTAAGTTAAATTTAGACAAGATTTGGAGGAGATTCTTAAAGTGGTGATATAACTCTTAGATCTCATTTCATTACGGTCAAAGAGTCCTAGGGAATTGTATATGCTGAACAACAGAAAATCTCTTGTAAATTCATCAGTTATAATTTCATCTAGGCCCTCCGATTCAAAAGATTTATGATTGACAAGAAATACCTTGGAAAGTGTTATGCATATTAGAAACATTAGGAAGAAGGATTTTACTGCAGGAAATTCTGATAAGTTAGACTTCTTAATTCAGAAGTGGATACAACAAAAAACAAACAAACAAAAAAACATGTTGAGGCAGGTTGTTTCAGTTGAAAGAACAAACGTGGGTCTAAATACTGACTTGCTTAATTTTTGTGTGTCTTTGGGCAAATTACTTAATTTTCAGTCTCAGTTTCCTCACCTAGAGAAAGAGAAGTAATAATATTTAGCTCTTAATATCACTGTAAGAATTAAACAAAATAATGAATGCACGTTTTCTAGAACTGTGTCTTGCATTTAATAGATATTCGGTAAACATTAGTTCCTTTACTTTTTCCTTCTTTTTATTATCCTTTTGTACCTTTTTATTCACATAGAGAAGACAAAGTAATGCACTTTGCTCCTTATTTTATTTTTCTTCTCTTCAACATCTTATAGCATATGAGCACTATGTTTAATTACATTATTATGATTGTTGTACTTTTGTTTGACCGTGCAATTAGATCTGTTATTTGTACTAGCTCTCAGTTTAGGCTTAATGCTTTATTTAATTAAAAGCTGCTTTAGGGAAATACACAGTCAGTTTGGAGCTGGGCTTCCCAGTAGGAATCAGTTGACATTATTGTTATCTTTCCATATATTCAATAAAAAGCTCTTGTTGGAACATTTATTGTGTCTTTGTGCCATGTTTATAATCTCTAATTATAGGGAAGTTCATTCAGAGTTAAAGGATTATAGTATGTTTAGAGCTGGAAGATACCTTAGGGTCTATTTCTTACAGTTTTCCTGTTGTGTAGTTGAAGGTTCAGGGATCCTGAGAGAACAAGTCCTTTGGCAAACATGATGTAGGGAAGGGGAGAGCAGAGATCAAAGTCCAAGTTTCTTAGTCCCCAGTGGCTTGTTCTCTTCACCCTAGTATGATCTGGCTTTACATTTCCATGAACTCTAGTTATATAATGTTTAGATCTCTTCTGAGATTTACTGTCACAGCTCATTCGAACAAAGTCTGATTATACAGCTGTTTGTTTTTTTCTAAGACTCTTTGTCTTATTTTCCTTATCAAGAAGCTCTGGATTAAGTCATCTGATTGTTGCTAATTTCTCCCCCAATAAATCACTACGGTTATTTGGAATGCTGGTAAATTGGGGCAACCATTTTTTTCTTATATAATTTTAGTATGAAATTTGAATCTGAATTCTAGAAGCAGAATCCACAATCTAAATATAATAACTTGCTAAGTTTTGTTTGTTGCTTTTTAAAACTTCATCTCTGAGAATTAGAGGATACCCTTTAGGCAGGAATGTTAGTGTCATTTAAGTCTTAGGGACTGAAATATTACCTCAAAAATTTCTCAAAACTTATCAGAAACTTTGCTCCAAAACATACTTAATGTGAAATGTTTTGTGTATTACAGGAGCTTTAATAGTCTTGAACAATTACAGTCCAACAAGTGTGTGTTTTCCAAATTTTAATTAAAATTAATTAAGTTTAAAAGTTCATAACCTAACTACTGCTCCGATCATTTTTAATTTGGGATGTGTCTTTTGTTTCCATTTGAATGCTTATTATGGAAAGGTATTCTTGTTAATTTGGGAGCTACCCGTACTTGAAGGTAGTTATTCTTCTGTCATTGCCAATGAACTGCTTGTTTGATAATTAAGATTTTTTTTCCCCTGTCATTTTTCTAGTTCAGTGCCTCAGATTGTGGGAACAAGAAGTTCTGTATTAGGAGTCCTTTGAACTGTGACCCAGAGAAGGAGGCTTCCTGTGTCTTCTTATCCTTCACAAGAGATGACCACTCGGTGATGGTTGAAATGAGTGGCCCCAGTAAAGGCTATTTATCCTTTGCATTGTCTCATGACCAATGGATGGTTGGTACCTCTCACTTACATAAGTGGTAACAAAAGGAGAATCACGGCTGGGCGCAGTGGCTCATGCCTGTAATCCGAGCACTTTGGGAGGCCGAGGAGGGTGGATTGCGAGGTCAGGAGTTTAAGACCAGCCTGGCCGAGATGGTGAAACCCCATCTCTACTAAAAATACAAAAATTAGCCAGGCGTCATGGCGGGTGCCTGTAATCCTAGCTGCTTGGGCGGCTGAGGCAGGAGAATCACTTGAACCTGGGAGGCAGAGGTTGCAGTGAGCCAAGATTGCGCCAGTGCACTCCAGCCTGGGTGACAGAGCGAGACTCCATCTCAAAAAAAAAAAAAAAATTCCAAAAGAACCCCCCAAAAACCAAAAGGAGAATCACTGAAGCTGTTTGTTCCAGGGTCAAATGATCATACGTAAGGGTGGAATAAGAAAGGAGAAACTAACTTAGAACAGATTCTAAGTTAAACAGCTTTGAGTACTGTGTGATTTTAACAGTTTGACAATTACTTCCAAGAACAGGCTGTCCTAAGGAAAGTTAGGAAGATCATTTTATTTCCAGTGTATTTGCTATTTTATATGTCTATCTCTTTGCGATAAAGCAGGAAATACAGTTAAGAAAAGTTTTTCTACGCAAAATGTCGTGTTTTTTGTAATGCTTTTCAAACCAGAATTATTTATTCACGTAGCCAGAACTAAAGCATGTGTTCCTGCTCTTGGTGTCCTATTTTAGTAGTCATCAGTGCATTTCCTAAACAGAGAATTAAACTTGTATATCCAGGCAGCATGTATTACAGTAGGCTCCTTTGTCAAATCAGCAGAAGGCAGCATTTATTTTAAGCCGATTCTCACTCACCCTGGGTAGTGCTGAAATGGATTCAGTGATTCTGTAGGTGGCAGCCTTGTGCTGTGGTGTGGAAGAGCAGAGGCCTGCATAAGCACCTCGGTTTCCTAGGAAGCAGGAAGAGTATTGTGGCCAGGACACATATAAGTCCTGTTCAAGCAGAGTGGGCCTGGGGCATAGGGATGACCAGAAATGGAGAAAGCCCCTTATTAACACAGGCAAGGGGTCTTGTCCTGAGGGTTTTCTTCTTACCAGGATTTAAACTTAACACCACCTCTTTAGGGAATCATATTTCAGAAAAAGAAAAGGAACTCTGACATGGCTGTAATAGAAGAACTAATGCTTATCCTGAAAATACTCTTGATCACATTGGTCCTGGAGCAGCGTTTGCAAGTATTGTAGGACGCTGGATGTAACTAACTTTCTTTAATAGGATACCATTTCAGTATGTATGCATGACCTACGTATTTCGCTAGACACCTCTGGAATGCACTTGCCATCCTCTTTCATTCAACAAAAGATATACCTTAAGTCTATGAGATACAAAAGATATCATGTACTTAAAAAAATAACATAAGAAATAATGAATCCTTCCCCTTCCAAGTTGCTTGTATAGGGAATTTTATACTTGCTCAGCTGATGCGGTGATTGTTCAAAACATTTTCCCCACTTCCTTTTGTGATTGCCATCAGACCTGTAGCATGTTCTTTTGGATATTCTTAGTGTTGGTAAAAATGAACTACATTTAGTATATAAGGTGAATGAGGTTGAGTTAAAAATAAAATGTGACTATAAAGCAATAATGATAGGTGGTGGTAGTGCTGCTGTCATGTGAATGTGATAAAATTGGCTAGAAAGGAAATTCTGAAAATGAGTCCAAAAAGGATTAACCTGTTGAATGAATGTATATTTTAATTAAGGTTCATCTCTGAGTTACAGCACTCATTTAGATATATGCTCTAGTCACTTAAAAACAAACAAACAAAAAAAAAAAACCAAACACCCAACTTATTCCAGTCACTTTATAGCCAAAATACATGCCATAGTGTGTGGATACATTTCCTTTTACTGGTTACATAAAACCTGTAAGCAAGAGGGAAAGACTATTACTGCATTCAGTATGGTAATGAGTAGCCCACAGGTAGGTCAGTTATTCTGTTCTAAATTGTAGGCATTGATGGCACAAAAGCATTTATCTCTAATTCAAGATATATTTATCTTACTTAGAAATCTTATCTGTTTCCAGTATAGTACTCATCAAAAATGTTTACAAAAAAGACTTAATTACGCAGGTGCAGTTGATTTACAGAGCAATCCTGTTTAATGATTAAAATAATCTGTACACCTGTTTGCCTAACTTGGGGGAAATGAATCATCCTCAAAATATATTTTTTAAGTGGTTATTTCTATTTTTGGTTATACTTTTGAAACTTTCGGGTATTTTTGTGACCTGCTATTCCTTTGGAGTGTATAATGTAAATTTAAATACTGAAGGTATCTGATGTCACGAATACTCATTCGATAACCCAAATTATACCCGTTTTCAATTTGGCTTGTAAATTAATGTTAGCAATTATTTTGGTATGATAGACCTCATCACTAAAATCAAAATGTGTAATTTACCCTATTTCTGATAATAATGACTTGCTAATGTGTGAATTTTAACCGAATTTCCAAGTACAATAAGTCCTTACTTAATGTCGTCAATAGGTTCTTGGAGCCTCTAACTTTAAGTGAGGCTACATACAGCAGTCCCTTGAATAATATCATTTCCTTCAATATCGTTTTGTTATGACATTGATGAGGGAAAAAATACTGGCCATGTTGTATGTTGTTTTGCTTAAAGTCACAGTTTTCAAGAACTTGCCTATGACTTTAATTGAAGATGTACTGTACATGCCTCTTTCCTATTTGAGATATTTTGTTAAATAATGTAAAGTCTATCAAGTATGCACATTATTAGCTTCCTTCCTTCTCCTTCCACTGTGCTTTATCATCTTACTCCATACATGATCTCTCCATGCCCCAATTCCAGGATGTCCCCAATCCTGAACTCCCTTGGACTCCAGACTTTGATTTCCAGCTGCAGGCTGGTCTCATCCAGATGTGTGTTCCTGGACAGCACAAAGCAGCATCTAAAAGACTGAACTTTTTATTATGCCTCCTGATGTCTCCTCGTCTTCCCCATTCTTGGTGATCAGCAATGTCAGGAAAGCAGCTACCATTGTCGATGGCTTGCTTCTTGTTGGGTGCTGTCCTAGGCAGTTTATAAACACCTCATTTACTGCTGCCAGCATCTTCTCTGGTATTCAGAGAAATGTTGGTTGTGACTTGGATTCCTTCCTTTCATCCATCTCTCAGATCCTTCCTCCTGCCATTTCCAACTTTTTGTTTTGAAAAGTTTTAAACCTCAATAAAAGTTAAAAAGATAGTACAATGAACACCCATAAGTCCTTCACCTAGATTTGCCACTTTGTCTCTCTATTTCCGTCTATCTCAGTTGATTTATATGGTGTATATAAATACATATTTTTGTCTTGAATTATTTGAAAGTAAATTATAGATAATCATGACATTTCATCTCTAAGGTTTTCAACATGTGTCTCCTAAGAACATGGGCATTCTACAATTACTGCAATATTTTTATCACATTAAGAAAATTTAATAATGATATAATACTTTTATGTAACATACAATCTGTATTCCAGTTTTCCCAGTTGTCCCAATAAAGTCCTTTGTTTTTAAAAAATATTTCTTATTCAGGATCCAATCAGTTATTACTCAGGGCATTTAGTTGTTATATCTCTTGGATCTCCTTTACTTCAGAACAGTTATTTTATCCTTTTTCCTTTTTATAAATTAAATTCAGGCCAGTTATTTGTAGAATATTCTACAATTTATATAATAGATTTGTGTTAAGACTTTTTGGCACAAATGCTACATAAGGGATATTATTTCCACATCAGTGCATTATTTCGAAAGTTTCGTAATGTCCAATTGTTCTATTATTGATGATACTATGTTTGATCACTGGTGTCTGTCAGATTTCTGTACCATGAAGTCTATTTTCTTTTTGTAATAAGTAATATGTGGGATGATACTTTGAGTCTGTATGAATATTCTGTTCCCCAATAGCCTGTAACTAGGTTTTTGCATTTATTGATGTTTCTCGTATGAATCAGTTGTTACATTTGTGGTTGCAAAATGCTGATCTTCTAACTTACTTCTTAGCTGACGTTTTTATGAAAATACGAGTTTTTTTTTCTCTGCACTTACCCTTCCCTTTTATAGTAACACTATGGACTAATGGGTTTCTTTTGTCCATTGTGTTGTAGTTCGTTACCACCATTCATTCTTTTAGAGGGTCATATTGACCCAAATGTGGCCAATGGGAGCCCTTTCAAGCAGGCTTCTGTGCCCTTTTGATGTCTCTACCACTTTTGAGCGTATCTTTGTTTCTGGTGTAACAAAATGTTCTCCATTCATACTTTCATGCATTTCATCATTTCTCAAAAGGACTTTATTTCCTTTTAGTAGGAATAGTATCTAGAAATCAAGATTTGGGTGCTAATATGTTCATTGCTACTGATCTCCCAGGTACTTCTGATTCTATCTTTGACATACCTCTTTCATTCTCTTTATTGCATTGTCACTATCTCTGATTTGGCTTATAGCTGTACTGTCGGCTTCCTGGACTGCTCCAGTAACCTGTCATTAGTCCCCTTGCTTCCATGATTTCTTCTTCCATTTCATCCTTCATACAGCCATTGGAATTTTCTCCCCAAGCCACATTTAAGATCGTCTTGGCTGGGCGTGATGGCTTATGCCTATAATCCCAGCACTTTGGGAGACTGTGGTGGAAGGATTGCTTGAGCCCAGGAATTCAAGATGAGCCTGGGCAACATGGCGAGACCCTCATCTCTACAAAAAATTCATTAAAAATTAGCTGGGCTTGGTGGCATGCACCTGTGGTCCCAGATACTTGGGAGGCTGAGGTGGGAGGATCACTTGATCCCAGGAGGTCAAAGCTGCAGTAAGCTGTATTTGCACCACTGCATTCCAGCCTGGGTGACAGAGCAAGATCCTGTCTCAAAAAAGAAAAAAAAAAAAGAAAAAAAGGAAAAGAAAAAAAATTGTCTCAAAAATATCCCTCCAAACCTTTGGCAAAACTTCAGTAATTATAGAAAAACTATTCTTTTTCTTAAAGCATGGTGCTCACTACTTTGGGAATACTTCTGGAATTTTCAGCCTTAGAGCTTTCTTTTTATCCTTTACGTATTTTAGCTAGCAAAACTAGCTGTTTCTTAAAATTTTCATATTTCTATATCATTGGTCCTAGAAGTTCTTCAACTTGGAAAACCTTTCCTTTAATATCATCTTTACCTTGTCCTCCTATAAATATGTTTTATCTTCTAAGGTCTGCTTAATTACTCTCTTCTGGTAAGCCATTTTCAATTCTCTGGCCATACATAATTTGTCTTTTTGTGTCACTTATTCTATCTGTCTGCCTCATTAAAACATAGCTTTAGGTTGTAAGAGCCATATTCTTATAACAAAGTCATCTTTGTTTCTCCCACAGTGTCCAGCATAATGTTTTCTCATAGGATGCTCTCTAAATGCTTGACTTGAGAGAGGAAACTGGGGAGAGAGCTTCAGTAAAACCCAGGGATTTGGTGGAAGTTCTTATATGGTGTACTTTTATGCTTTCAAACTTGAGGTTTCTAGAACTGCCTGGAGCCTGAGATTGCAGTAGCACCTTCACTTACTCTTCATTTGGAATAGTGAGTTACCTGCTCTCTATCCCCATCATCTTCTCCATTATTTGGGAGGTCTACTTGTATTGATTTTATTTGCTTTCTTATCCTCAGTTTGCCTCAAATCAATCATTATTTGTATTAATTTTTTTTATGTAACAAAAGAATTTCTATGTCTCATTCATGATATTCTAGAAAACATGCATTGTTTAAATCAGGGTTCAGGCCTAGCATGGTGGCTCACACCTGTAATCTCATCACTTTGGGCAGCTGAGGCAGGAGGATTGCTTAAGCCCAAGATTTCAAGACCAGCCTGGGCAACAGGGCGAGAATCCATCTCTACTTTTTTAAAAAATAAAAAATAAATCAGGGTTCAGAAAACGTTTTCTGTAAGGACCAGATAGTAACTATTTTAGAGTTTGTGGGCAATATGGTCTCTGTTGTAGCTACTAAACTCTGTTGTAGTATAAAAGCAGCCATAGATGATATGTATATGAATAAATGTGGCTGTGTTCCAATGAAACATGGACATTGAATTTCAGTTTGATATATTTTCATTTGTCATGAAATATTCTTCTTTTCACCATTTAATTATGTAGAAGTCATTCTTAAACTATGAGCTGTATAGAAACAAGCTCTAGGTTGAATTTGATTTTCAGGCCATAGTTTGTTGACTCCTGGTTTAAGTCATGATTGCTCCAAATTTCTTATCTTGAATTGGGCTAATTCTGATTTTACTGTAATATGTGTAACAGTACATAATTGCTTTGCTAAGAGTATATCCTTGAGAGTTTTCAAAAGTGGAACATTTAAAAATAAAGTTGAATCTGAAAGTATAGAAATATGTTAGAATCTAATATTGGAATTTATAACAAGATTTGTTATAACCGGGTAGTCTTGGACCTTGTATAAGGAGCTGGATGACTAACCCACATAAAGAACCTTGTTAGATAGTTTATGGAGAAACCAAGTGAAAGACCAAACCATGGACAATAACTTAAAATCAAGATTATTCCTTTGTACCATTGTTTAAATGTACTTTGAAGTTACAGTCTGCTTCTTTTTTTGGTATTCTTTTTCATTCTTTTTTCCCCTATTAATTGACAGTCTGCTTTTTGATTATCACTTTATTTTATTCTATTTTATTTCTATTTTTTGGAGACAAGGTCTCCCTCAGTTGCCCAGGCTGGTGTGCAGTGGCATGATCATGGCACTCTGCAGACTTGACCTTCTGGGCTCAAGTGATTCTCCTGCCTTAGCCTTCTGAGTAGCTGGGACCACAGGCATGCATCACCATGCTTGGCTGATTTTAAAAAAATTTTTTCTAGGACGAAGTCTCACCATATTGCCCAGGCTGATCTCTAACTCCTGGCTTCAAGAAATCCTCCTGCCTTGGCCTCCCAAAGTGCTTGAATTATGGGTGTGAGTCACTATGCCTGGCTTGATTATCACTTTAAAGAATAAGATCTAACTTTCAGAGTTAAGGATTCTTGGAGACTAAAGGATAGGTAAGAGGTAGACTAATTCCTCCTTGAGTACAGGTATTTTTACCTCAGTTATATAGCATTAAATCTATTGAATATGTACACTGTGTAGCAATATTTCTTTACAGTGTCTTCCATCTTAGAAGTTACCAAAAAATATCCAGTACAATGTGGTGTATTTGGTCATTAAAGTGTGTAGGATATAGATGTTTATAAATAAATAAATATCTGGAATATTGGTTATGGTAAGTTAATTGAAAAAAGATAACAGAACTCTGTATTTTCCCATTTGGGAAGGAAAAAATAGGTATAATACAAATAGGTTTGGATGAATATACATGAAAATATTAAAGTGGTGTTCGATTAGTGATGGGTTTATGAACATATAAACATGTTATATATCTATCTTAATCTATTATTTTACACTGAAATTCTATTCCTTTTGTATTATAACAAAATTATTTGCAACTCGCAAATTAGACAACCAATTCTCTAGAATTCATAGCATCATTCACGATTCAATAAATTATGTTTTAAAAGCATCAAATAATACTTGGTTTCCTGAGGTACTTTTTTAGAAAAAGAAAATAAAATGCTGAAATTCCTTTGAACTTTTTTTTTTTCTCATTCACAATTGTTTTTCAGGGTGATGATGATGCTTATCTGTGTATTCATGAAGATCAGACTGTGTACATCCAGCCTTCCCATTTAACGGGGCGAAGTCACCCTGTAATGGACTCCAGGGTAGGTGTGAAAATTCTGGAACCTCCACCTGAGACTCGCTTTCCGGCTGTGTGGCTATCACTGGTGTGGCTGTGCTACTAGATCGCCTCCAACCCCCACAGTTACACTTAGCCTGAGCGGGGGCCTGCCAGCAGGGCTCCTCTCGTAATGATCTCTGAGAAACTTTTCTACACTTCAGAAGTTTCTCTTGTAGGAAAACATGAATTCTTGCTTGTGTCACTTCCATCCTTTTGGTTGTTATCTCACAAAAAAGTACTTTGTGGTTTATTAAGATGGTCAGGGCATCAGCTTCCTTTCAAAAGCTTACAGACAGGTTTCTAAGAAGAGGATGACATTAGTGACAAAATTTCTTGACTAGTGAGAAAGAGGAGCACATTTGGCGAAGGCTGGAGATGCCTTGGACAGTTGTCTTAAGTGCCCTTTGTTGGCATGTGTATTGAAGGTGGGCTATTTCTGGTACAAAAGTGTCCTTTTTGCAGGACAGTTGACAAGCAAATGAGCTCTGAAAGAGCAGTAGCTATCACTTAATGACAGAGCAAATGAGCTCTGACTGAGCAGTAGCTGTCATTCAATGACATAACTGTGCACAGCTTTCCCATGGGGCTGACTCCCATGGCTGGTTTGAACTTCTCCCCAGTTACATGTTGCATTTTGGCCACTAGGGTAGTACTCGTTAACTGTTTTTTTCAGTGTTTTTGATTGTGTACTCGTGGCCAGATGGAGTTAGTACATCTGCTAAAATTTCTAACCTAGGTAGAGGAATTGTGGGGTTCTGGCTCAAAGTAAAAATAATATTTTTTCTTTTTGCCAAATGGGATAAAGACAAATAAACTGGGAGAAAATGTTTCTTGTTCTCTTCAAAGCGGAAGTGGAAAAACAATGACACTGCAGACAAAGCATGCACATATGATCTAGAGAAAGGAAACTGAACAGGGCAGGATTTTGATCATATCTTATTTTTAGCAAATCTTTGGAAAGTGCTGAGAAGACCCATTGTGTGTGTTTATAGGATACCCTTGAGGATATGGCTTGGAGGTTGGTGGATGGTGTTATGCAGTGTTCTTTCAGAAGAAACATTACCCTTCCTGGAGTTAAGAATAGATTTGATCTAAACACAAGCTATTATATATTTCTAGCAGATGGTGCAGCTAATGATGGTAAGTATATTGTCAAGCTGTCTTTTGAAGTATTTTCTTTTTCTCTCTTCTTCCCTCTCTTTCCCCCATTTTTGGAAAAACTATTGTAATTGCCCATTTTTAAGGCACACACTTTCCTATAAATGTCAAAATTTGCCAGAAACTGGATAAAGGAAGAAAAATTTTGCTGGAAACTAGAGGTAGAGTGCCACTGTGTTATAAGACAACACTGCTCATGATCAAAATGGCTTCTGATTAGTAAAATGCATGTGACCAGAAGAACTATAAATACCTAATAAGAAGCCATTTATTTGGGCTTCCCTGAATGTAGTGATAGTAGATTAACATTGCAGGGGACCTAGAAACGGTACCTTTGGGGTTGTTGCAAGAGATATTGGCTCCTGTGGGGAAACTTGCCCAATATGAATCTCATGTCCTTAGACCTGAGCTTTCTCTAGGGAGGTGGGGAGGGGAAAGAGAGAATAGCTCCTGGACAGCTGAGTAAGCTGCTGTGAGACCTCCCATTGAGGGGAGAATGCCTCCCACTGCCCTGGGTGTGGTATGTTTCCTGTCTCACATCTTTCTACATGACTCTGATGCCAAGTACAGCCTAATGTAGTTTTATGAGTCTGAATCTTTATTCTCAAGAAGGCTACCCTGGTGGATATTGCAACACACATTAATAGGAATAATTCGATTTTGTTTGAGGTCTTGGCTAATGGTTTTTGAGGAACTGCAGGAAACGCCAATGTTGTATTTAATGATTCATCTCTTAGGAGATAACACTGCGCCAGAACTTTGAGAATACAGCCCACTTTGAAAATGGTGAGAAGGTAGATGTCTACAGTAGAGAGACAGGGATGGGGTAAAGGAAAGGAAGAACAGGAAATGTGATACAGGCAAATTGTGAAAAGCCTACAATTCTATCATGTGTTTAAGACTTTTTAATCTTGGTAAAGCAGACTCTCAAAAAGTTTTGAAGCAGGATAAAATATCTGTTTAATGTTAAAATTTAGGAACATTTAAATTAATTAACTTGCTTGTTTTTATTTATTTTTTTAGGTGAAGGAAGAATGCTAAAGGAACATTTTTAGATTTAGATATAGGTGACACATGTAGTTACCTTAGTCAAATTGTTTACTCTTGTTTGTACCAGCAACACCAAATATGGCTTGAAAATAATTTCTTAATATGACTTGATAATGAGTAAAAATTTCTTAATATGAGTAATAATTTCTTAATATGGCTTGATAATGAGTAAAAATTTCTTAATGTGAGTAATAATTTCTTAATATGGCTTGATAATAATGAGTAAAAATTACTCAGTGCTTACTGAATGCGAGTCAGTGGCTAAGCATTTTAGATAGATTCTTCATTTTTATCTTCATAAAATACAAGCTAGAAATGTACTATTATTATTTGGAGGAGGAAATTTGGACTTAGAAAGGTGAAGTAATTTGCCCAGACAAGTAAACGATGCAGTTGGAATTTGGCCTTTAGAGCCTATGTATTCAGTACTTTAGAACATGGGAAATGGGCTGGGTGCCGTGGCGCATGCGTATAATCCCAGCATTTTGAAAGATCAAGACAGGTGGATTGCTTGAGCCCAGGAGTTCCAGACCAGCCTGGGCAACATGGCAAAACCTGGTCTTTATTCAAAAAAAAAAAAAAAAAAAAATTAGCTGGGTGTGGTAGTGTGCACCTGTGGTCCCAGCTACTTGGGAGGTTGAAGTGGAAGGATTGCCTGAGCCCAGGAGGTAGAGGCTGCAGTGAGCTATGATTGCACCACTGCATTCCAGCCTGGGCAACTGAGGGAGACCCTGTCTCAAAAATAAAAAGAACATGGGAAATGTAGGGAATTAACTTTCAATAAGGAAAAGGTCAAGTATTTGTGTTTTAAACAGCTACTACTAAAGTGCAGGTCATTGCATTGTTATGATTGCAGCCATCAGTTGTTGCATATTACATGTATCTCTTTTATTTCTCACAGAGGCTTTGTATGTAGGTATTTTGTTGCTTTTTTTTAGAGATAAGGAAACTGGGACCTAGTAGGGCCAAGCAACTTGTTCAAAATCAAACAAGTAGCAGAGTCAGAAATTAAACCCAGGTTGCTTCCAATTATAAAAGTTGTATCCTTTCTTTAATATCAGACTGCTTCTTTTGGTGTCTGTGTTAGTCCATTCTCACACTGCTGTAAAGAACTACCTGAGACTGGGTAACTTATGAAGAAAATAGATTTCATTGATTCACAGTTCCACAGCCTGTACAGGAAGCATGGCTGGGGAAGCCTCAGGGAACTTACAATCATGGCAGAAGGCAAGGGGGAAGTAGCCACATCTCACATGGTGACAGGAGAGAGAGAGTGTGAAGGTGGAAGTGCCACACAGTTTTAAACAATGAGATCTCCTGAGAACTCGTTCACTTTCACGAGAACAGCAAGGGGAAAGTGTTCCCCCATGGTTCAGTCACCTCCCACCAGGCCCTTCCTCCAACACATGGAGATTACAATTCAAAGTGAGATTTGGGAGGGGGCGCAGAACCAAACCATATCAGCGCCCAACATGTATAGATGCTTCATAAATGATTATTGATGCAAATGGATTTCTTAAATTGTTAGACGATTTAGTGGTTTATACTTTTTAAAGTTTTATACTTAAAATATACTTTAGAGAAAAACTATTTCATTTAAATGGAGGAATTCTGTTGTATAATAAATTTTATATGTGTGGGTATACAGCACACGTGTTTCTTCATAGGTTAGCAACATAGAAATCAGAACATGTTTTCTTTTAAATGATAGTTCTAACACTCCCTCAGAAACACCTAGTTAATGGATGATCCATGTGAAAATAGAGAATTGTTCCCCCTCCCTTGCCAACTGATGTTGCTGTGCTGATGGCATGGGAGGGAGAATCTCTGCCTTGACTTCTCTGTGGTGTTTCTCCAAATGTGGGGCTTAATGTGCTTCAGAACCGCCTGGAGTGACTGCTAGCAGTGCAGATTCCTGAACTCCATCTCAGACCCACTGAGTCTCTTTTGTTGGTGCATGGAATCTGCATTTTAATAGGCATCCCAGGTGGTTTTATGTATGCTGTAGTTTGATAACTTACTGCTCTAGGATGGGGTTTTCCCAAGTAAGCTATGCACATTGCAAGGCAGGCCAGGGGATACAGAGAACAATACTAGAACTTTGTTTAGATTTACTTTTTGTCATTAAAATTTTAAATATTTTAATATGTTTTATAGTGTAGGTCAGGGATCCCCAACTGACAGGTCATGGACTGGTACTGGTCTGTGACCTGTTAGGAACTGGGCCACACAGCAGGAGGTGAGCGGTGAGCGAGTGAGCATTACTGTCCTGTCTGATCAGTGGTGGCATTAGATTCTTATAGGAGCACAAACCCCATTGTGAACTGCGCATGTTGGGGATCTAGGTTGTGTGCTCCTTATAAGAATCTAGTGCGTTTTGATCTAAGGTGGAACAGTTTCATCCCAAAACCATCCCTCCCCCTCTTCCATGGAAAAATTGTCTCTCTTGGACTGGTCCCTGGTGGCAAAAAGGTTGGGGACTGCTGGTGTACATAAGATATTAATACATATTAATATCTTAATATGTATTAGATATAATAGATATTGATACAATATGTATTAGATATAATAGATATTGATACAATATGTATTAGATATAATAGATATTGATACAATATGTATTAGGTGTAATAGATATTAATACAATATAATGCAATAAACATGAATCTGTTTATTAACAAAAATATACATATATTAGGAGCACAAGCTAATTTTTTTTTTTTTTTTAACTGATAGAGTGAAAAGCACACAAAACAAAACACTCCAATAAACAAACCTGGAGATTGCTATCCCTGGAAATGAATTTTCCAATCTTTTTGTACCGGGGAACAAATGACAGTTATCACATAAATCATTGCCTCTTCTATTACTTAGCTTTATGCATGTGGACCATTTATATATTGAATTCCGCTTAAAAGCAGTAAGACTTTGTAAGGTTTAAACCAATTTTCAAAGCAATCATATAATCTCTGTAACCCATATAAATGTAAAATGTATCCAATTTCAATAAAGTCTCCTAACAGTCTATCCATTTAAAACCTTTTTCTAACTGCTATTTTCTTCATGTTGCTGACATTATCCTGTCTTGGGATAAGCAGTCATGTGAAATACTGAGTGTTTAAACTGAAAGATAGAAATCACTTGGGTAATTAAGTAATTCACAATGAGGAAATCTACCAATTTTAATAATTAATGAAGTAGAGACACAGCTATCACATGACCTGTTATATAAAGAATTTAGGAATACTGTAGGTAACCTATTACTGCCGGTTCTTGCACTAAGCATGAACTCCCTTTGAGCAAGACTACAAAATTATAATGGAGCCACACAATGGAATTCTGAAATCATAATGGACTTCTGCTTTCATGAAGGTTAAGTTCATGCTTAGTTCATGACTCTACAGTGATTCAGAGTTTAAACACATTTTCTTCCAACTTGTCTCTCAGGGTTGTTGGGCTTGGAGTCTCTTTTTCATCACTACCACTCAATGAATGCAGGATTTTTAGCTTCCCCAGTGCCTTTCTTGTCATTTTTGATAGTTTTCTTGATCATTTTCTTTTTGACACTTTTGTAGCTCCTGACAGTTATTGTCTTTTTCTTCTTGACATTCTCTTCTCTAGGCATTCATTATATAAAACTCTTCTTTCTCATTTTCTGCCTTATAACAAGCCGTGGTAAAATAGTATTCACTGGATGAGTAACCAGGTGTCCTAGCACCATTTTTTGAATAGTCCACATTTTCTCACTGCTTTAAAAGCCTCTTTATCATACATTAAAAGTCTATCAATAAATTGAATTATTTCTAGTGTATCTGTTCTTCTATTGATACGTTTGTCTGTTCCTGCATTAGTTAGAATTGCTGTTGCTTTATAATAGGTTTGTGAGTTTTGATAGAACATGATACCCCTTCTGGCCTTCTTTTTCAAGAATTTTTGCTTCTTCATGTGTATCTGTTCTTCTAGATATAGACCTAATTTGTCGAATTCTTCTTTTATTTGAGACAGGATCTCACTCTGTTGCACAGGCTGGAGTGCAGTGGTGCAATCACGGCTCACTGAAGCTTGACCTCCCAGGCTCAAGCCATCCTCCCACCTCTGCCTCCCTAGTAGCTGGGACTACAGCCATGTGCCACCATTCTCAGTTAATTTTTTATAGAGATGGGGTCTCGTTATGTTGCCCAGGCTGTCCCAACTCTCTGGCTCAAGCTGATTTATCAAATTCTATTAAAAACCCTGTTGGGGTTATGATTGAAATTGTAATGCAATTTTAGAGCAATTTAGAGAATAACTCTGTGTAATAGTGAGCCTGTCTATGCAGGAACACACTGGGATATTCCATGTATTCTGAACCTGCATATGTGTCTTTCAATGAAATTTTATGGTTTTCTACGTATCTTCATAGGGCTTATATACATATTTTTGGTTACTTTGTTCCTGTGTATTTTATAGTTCTCTAAAGCAAATTATTATGAATGGGATTGTTTTTCATACGTTTTGTAAATATATTGTCATATAGGACAGTTATTTATTATTGAATATTTATCTTAAATTTAAGCCTCCTAATTTTCCAGTTGATTATTTTGGATTTTTCTGGATAAATGTCATATCCTGTGCAAATAATGACAGATTAATAGCCCTCATTTTCTTTCTTGTCTCATTGCATTGTTTAGTTCTTGCTGAATAATGTAGAGTGGTAGCAATGAGGTGGCAAGAATTTTTGTGGTTATTGTTGATTTTGATGCAAATGCATCTGATATTCAGTGTTAAATGTCTATTTGTTGTATTTTTCTTGTGGATATCCTTTATAGTGTTGAGGAAATATTCTTTTGTTTCTAACTTTACTAAGAATTCATATGACTGTGTGCTGAATTTCATCAAATGTCTTTTGGGCAGTGATTGAGATGGTATTTTATCGTTACTTTAATAGATTTCTGGATGGTGAATGATCCTCACATTCCTGGAATAAACCTTACTTGGTCATGTTTTATTATTCTCTTAGTATATAACTGATTTGATTTACTAATGTTTTCTTTAAGCTTTTTACATCTATATTCATAAGTGATTTTGGTTTATGTTGTGACTGTGTGAATGTGTGGGGCGCTTGTGTGAATGTACACATGCGTAGTTTTGATTTCAGGGTTATACTAGACTTATAGAGTAAACTCTAAAAGAGTTTAAATAAAAATAATTTTTAACAGGTGAGGCACAGTGGCTTATGCTGTAATCCAAGCACTTTGAGAGACCGAGCTGGGCAGATCACTTGAGCCCAGGAGTTTGAGACCAGCCTGGGCAACGTGATGAAACCCCATCTCCACAAAAAATACAAAAATTAGCTGGGCGTGGTGGTGTGTGTTTATGGTCCCAGCTACTTCGGAGGTTGAGGTGGGAGGATCTCTGGAGCCTGGGAGGTCAAGGCTGCAATGAATTGTGATTACACCACCGCACTCCAGCCTGGACAACAGAGTGAGACGCTGCCTCAAAAATAAAATAAAATAAAAATAAATAAATAAATAAAATAAAATAAAATAAAAAATCAGGGAAAAATTTTACTGGTGTGGTAGAACTCACCCATATAACAGTCTGGATGTTAGATGGAAATATTTGACCAATTAAAAAGAATTTTTTGGCTGAGCGTGGTGGTTCACACCTGTAATCCCAGCACTTTGGGAGGCCGAGGCAGGTGGATCAGGAGGTCAGGAGCTCAAGACCAATCTGGCCAAGATGGTGAAACCCCGTCTCTACTAAAATCACAAAAATTAGCTGTGTGCAGTGGCAGGCTCTTGTAATCCCAGCTACTCGGGAGGCTGAGGCAGGAGAATGGCATGAACCCGGGCAGCAGAGGTTGCAGTGAGCCAAGATCGTGCCACTGCACTCCAGCCTGGGCAACAGAGTGAGACTCCATCTCAAAAAAAAAAAAAAGAATTTTTTTATTGTTATTACTCTCCATGGTTACTACTACTGTGGTCAGTTTTTGTAATTCTATATTTCTCCCCCCAAATTCACCCATTTTGTTTAGATTTTGAGATTTTTGGGGGCTGATTTAAAGTTGTATACAGTGTTTTTATATAAAATTGTTTTCCATATTGGCGGCTATGTCACCCTTTAAATTTCCTTTTTTTTTTTTTTTTTTTTTTTTCTTAATTGAGACGGAGTCTTGCTCTGTCTCCCAGGCTAGAGTGCAGTGGTGGGATCTCCGCTCACTGCAACCTCTGCCTCCCAGGTTCAAGCGATTCTCCTGCCTCAGCCTCCTAAGTAGCTGGGATTAGAGGTGCCTGCCACTGCACCTGGATAATTTTTGCAGTTTTAGCAGAGATGGAGTTTCACCATCTTGGCCAGGCTGGTCTTGAACTTCTGACCTCGTGATCCACCCGCCTCGGCCTCCCAAAATGCTGGAATTACAGGTGTGAGCCACCACACCCAGCCATCCTTTAAATTTCTAACATTATGATGTTTCCTTTTATTGTGTATCAGAGTTGCCAAAAACTCAATGGATTTTAATTATCCTTTTAGAGGATTGACTTTTCTGATTTTTAGCGTTACTAGCTTAAGTTCTACCTTTGTTTTTAATTGATCTTTTTTTTCTGGTTTCCCAGGTTATATTTTGTTACTTTAAATGCACCTTGAATAAAATTATTTGTGTGTGTGTGTTAGGAAATGCTTTTAAGATGATAAAAACATTTTTTGAATAGTACCTTGATTGCATCACACATGTTTTGTTATGAAGTGTCTTTATTGTTATACATCTTGATGAAGACATGTGGTTTTAGTTTTAATTTCTTATTTAATCCAAAGGTTATTAAAAAGAGTAGTTTTATAAATATCTAGGTGGACCATTTTCCCCCTAGCTTTTCAATGTTAATTTTTAGTTTTGTTGCATTTTGGGCAGATAATATAACCTGTATCCTTTTATTTCCTTTTGGAAATTATTAAGATGTAGTTTGTGGTCTAATATTTATCATTTGTTTTAGACAAAGTTTCATGTATTTATATTTGTTATATTAAATGTCTTATTTTTGATGCAGCACAGTATTCTAAAAATATGTATGTTCCAAAATTTATTTACTCATTCCCCTAATGATGGCTATTTAGTTAGTGTTTTTTTTTTTTTTGCCAGCATGGAAAACATTGCTGTAAACTTTCCTTACGTATATCTTTCCTAAGATAGATTCCTAGAAAGAACACACACAGATCCACACACATTTGGAATAATTCTATTCACTGATTTAATTTTGTACACAATAAATGGTAATATTAAAATAATGTATCCTCAATTTGCTTATGTCACTACTATTTGGAATTTTTGTTTGTTAGTTCGAATTGACCATGTGTGAAATAATATATCATAAAATGCTTTTCTTTGTCTTCCAACCATCCTCTTTCCCCCAGCCCAATTTCAGTTAGTTTATTCTAGGATTTTATATGCAGGTGGTGGTCAATGGCTTGTAGATTTTTTAAAAATATGTATTCTCTTTCAATATATTTTTTAACATTTTTCAATGGTTTGTGACCATATTAACAATGTTTATTTTAATTTATTATTTAACTTATCTCTTTATATCACCAATTCTTTTACTATACATTCTCTGTTCCTAGTTCTCATTTTAATTCATCTCTAGGTTGGCTATATTCTTTAACTTTTTTCAAGAAGGCTGTGTGCCCTTGCATATATCTTTATGTTGCTTTTGCATATGAATGACATCTCTGTTGATATTTAATTATTTTTTATTACCTTAAGAAATTTTGTTGCCATGCCCTGCCCATATCTCAATTCCTTTTTTTATCTGAGGCAGTAATTATTCTTTGTCAGGTTTAATTTTGTTTCTAATTTGCAGGTCGAATTTACAAGCACTCTCAGCAGCCTTTGATTACCTATGAAAAATATGATGTGACAGACTCTCCAAAGAACATAGGAGGATCCCATTCTGTACTCCTTCTGAAGGTTCATGGTAGGTTACATGTATAACTACTTTGTGGAATCAACTTACCTGCGGACTCAGTGCTGGCTGGATTAGGCATGGTTGTGGGTATAATGTAGCTAATTTTTATAAAGCTTTTTTTTTTTTTTTTTGAGATGGAGTCTTCCTCTGTCACCAGGCTGGAGTGCAGTGGCGTGATCTTGGCTCACTGCAACCTCTGCCTCTCAGGTTCAAGAGATTGCCCTGCTTCAGCCTCCAGAGTAGCTGGGACTACAGGCGTGCTCCACCACGCCTAGCTAATTTGTGTAATTTTAGTAGAGATGGGGTTTCACCATGTTGGCCAGGATGGTTTCGATCTCCTGACCTCGTGATCTGCCCACCTCGGCCTCCCAAAGTGCTGGGATTACAGGCGTGACCCACCACGCCTGGCCTATAAAGCTTTTATGTTTAAACAGTAACACTTGCAGGCAGCAGCGTCTATTTTTTTTTTTGACACAGCTGTTGGTGAGCATCATCTATCTTAATGTTTGCTAATTTTCATTAAAAATGGAGAGTAGGGCTAATTCAGTGGATTTAACCTTGGCTACACGCTAAAATTACCAGTGGAGTTTTTAAGACATCTATAATTTTGAAAAACTATCCTAGTTGTTTCTAACTGCAGCCAGGGTCAAGTGTTACTGGGTTAATTTAACTTTTATGAGACCTAAATTTTTACCATTTATTAAAATAAATGCTAATAAAAGAATGGCCTGTGATTTTGATTGTTTAATTATAACAGTAGTTTGGTTTCAGAGGTACAATTTTGTTGTTGCATTGATCAATGTACAAGTATTTCAGAGCATGCAAAGTACTTAGTGCTATACTTAGGCATCATATATAATACCTAAATGAGTAATAGAATGAAGTTGGAAGAACAGTAGCCTAAAAACAAGGCTCTAGGCCATGCACGGTGGCTCATGCCTGTAATCCCAGCACTGTGGGAGGGTATGGTGGGCGGATCACTTGAGGTCAGGAGTTCGAGACCAGCCTGGCCAACATGGCAAAACCCTGTCTCTACTAAAAACTTTGTAATCTCAGCAAAAATTAGCCAGGCATGGTGGTGCGCGCCTGTAGTCCCAACTACTTGGGAGGCTGAGGTAGGAGAATTTCTTGAACCTAGAAGGTGGAGGTTGCAGAGAGCTGAGTTTGCACCACTGCACTCCAGCCTGGGCAACAGAGTGAGACTCCATCCCCCAAAAAAACAAAAAACAAAACACCCAAGACTTTTAATATACTCTGGTTCTACAGATGAAAGTTGACTTCATTCGAAAACTAGCCTGGCTTATTGTTAAAAAAGATGGGATTTGAAAGTATGGGAATAGTGTAGTGTACACTAAACTACTGTAAACTCTTAGTGTTTTGGGGGAAACCTTCCTTATTTGGGTTATTCCCTGTATATTTTCCAGAGTTATCCATTACAGTAAAGTTTTCCATAAATGCCATCACTGTTAAGCTTGAAAGTAACTTTATTGTTGTTGATTTGCTTCTACTCATGTTGTAGCTCCAGTTTGGTAGTAATTGGATTCCGAAATAATATGCCTATTCGTTTTTCACTGCCTTTTGGAGTGAGATGTGAGAAGCTTTTGAAATAACTGCAGAGGCAGTTATTAGTATAGTGGTTAAGAGCACAGTTGCTGAAATCAGATAGGGTTTGCATCCGAACTTTGTAACGTTGGAAGAGCTACTTAATTCTCTATGGCTTTGTTTCCCCATTCAGCAAAACTGGACTAATAGTTATAACTACATCATAGGATTGTTGTAAAGATCAACTAAATTAGTATATGTAAAGCATTTAGAATACTTAGCACATAATAGGAGCTATAGAAGTGTTTGCTGTTCAAAAGAGTAATGGTAGTAAAACTATGATGTATAGCACCATTTAGGTTGTACTTATGTCAGCTGAATGTATTTTGCTGGCTGTTTATGTTTTCTGAGCATTTGGCTTCATCATTTAAGCAACAGCTTGATTAGTTTGTGATGGTCTACTATTACATTTATCTCACTTGTAGGTGCCTTAATGTTTGTGGCATGGATGACTACTGTTAGCATAGGTGTACTGGTTGCCCGGTTCTTCAAACCAGTTTGGTCAAAAGCTTTCTTCCTTGGTGAAGCAGCTTGGTTTCAGGTAGGTGAGGGAAAAAAGTTCAACGCAATTTTCATAGTATTTGAACACTGCAACACGAAAACATATGAAGTATGTGTGTATGTGTATGTGTGTATGTGTATGTGTTTTGTGGTTACAGATGTAGGTCTGGGATCTTCCTTTTTCCCTTTGGTTTCCTGATCAATTGAGAGTGGACACAAGGTGCTTGATAGAGACAAGAATACAGACAGTTTTAGGAAGAGTCAGGCTGGACTGGAGAATGTGTCAGGGCCATGTGAGTCCCTTTGTAATATAGACTTTGGGACCCAAATGACCTTTACTTATACCTCTGTTTGTAGAGGGATATGTTGGAAGAGCATTCACCCACTACACTGCACTGAGTAAAGTCAGGCCAAGGAATGCAGAGGAACTGAACAAAGAAATAGTGGGAGCTTACTGTGTTTCAAAGTAAGGGTCACTCCTCTGGTTGTGGGCCATTGAATGTTGGTTATCTCTAACTCATCACTTGGGATCATCTATCTCCTATATAGGTGGGAACAGAAACTGAACGCGTTCTTTTTCATGCTCTTCCTTCCCGTGAGATGGGGAGGCAGTCTACTAATAGGAACATAGCAAGAGCCAATGAATATCCTTCAAAACAAAGCAAACCAAACCTTATGTTTCATGGGTCATGGAGTATAGATATTTACATATATAGTGGAAAATCAATGAGTTCTACATGCCTGTAGAAAAAAGTACTACTTGTTGGAACAGTTTTGACTTTGTAAGAGGGTATCCTTGACACTTCATATTCATATACATTTGTAGATTGTAAGGTTTACCTTATCTAGCCTCATTTTTCACTATTGCCTGGGAGGGCCAATCTGTTTGATTTGTTCTCAGTACTGCTACATGGCTCACCTTGCTACTTTCTTTCTCTGCCTGTGGTTTGCTGCCAGGTGACTACTTTCTTGCTTGCACTTGAGTGCCTTTGCTCTCGTGCTCTCTCTCTCTTATCTGCTCATGTGGATATTCCCAGCTCGAAGATTGTGTATTCTCTTTATCAACTCGAATCCTCCAGTGCCTTTAAATTTATGATGCTGATGATGTGTATATATACACACGTCATAGTTTTATCTCTATCTCTATCTCCATCCATCCATCCATCCTTCCTTCCTTCCTTCCATCCATCCATCCATCCATCCATCCATCCATCCATCTATCCATCCAGCCATCCATCTCCATCCATACACACACTCATACACAGGGTGCCTCCTACTTTCCCCAAGATAGTTTTGGTCTGCACCAGTTATCCTGGCATAATCAATAAACAGTGGCTATTTTCACACTTACTATTCTCCTAATTTGTATCATGAATTACATAGTTCACATATTTTTCTCTTATTGACTCAATTATAACTGAAGCTCCTCAGGAGACAGTATTTTTTGTTTGTTTGTTTCCTTACTATTTCATTGCACCTGTTACAGCACTGTGCTCAATGGTGGAGCTTAATAAATATGTTTGGAAGGAAATGAAGGACTTGGCAAGTAAATATGCTCTGTGCGTGAAATATCCATTCCTGCTGCTCTGTGCAGGTGAAGTCTTGGCATACACTTTTGAATGATGAGAATGGCAACTTAGGGTTTTCTTTAAAGTTTAATTGTATACTAATTTTTTTTTAACCTGATTACAAACTGTGATTAGATGTCAGTTGAATGCATGCCTTCAGTGAATCTTACCCCATGGTCTTTTCCCTATTTTCCCCATTGTAACACCACCTTTCTCTTACATGGATAAGTGTCTTCTCAATTTGTCATTTTACCTTGCAGGTGCATCGAATGCTCATGTTCACCGCAACTGCCCTCACCTGCATTGCTTTTGTTTTGCCATTTATATACAGGGGAGGCTGGAGTAGGGTAAGTATATCTTAAATAGGATGTTTTTATATAAATCCATTTTACGTCAAAACAGATTGCTGTTTTATTCTCAAATGATGGGTAAAAAGATATTTCTTCATCGATCCCTCTTTCTTTCCCTTTTGAATCATTGGATGGCTCTTTCACATGGTTAGAGGTTGGGGTAGGGTGAGGATGTCAGTACAGATTATTCAGTAATGAAATGTATTTGTAGGCTGCATCATGAGTTATATACATGCTACAGCCTTAGTTAATTTTTCTCACTATAGAGGGATGACAATTCAATGTGTGATGTCTCAGGAACATGAACAATGTGAGGTGGTTTTCTCTAACTAGTACTATGATGACCACTAAGCTAACATAATTTGGATTTCTACTCTGTACCCAGTGGTTCTCAGTGCTTTATATGTGTTATCTAATTTAAATCTCAGGCTGGGTGTGGTGGTTCACACCTGTCATCCCAGCACTTTGGGAGCTGAAGTGGGAGGATTGCTTGAGCTCAGGAGTTCGAGACCAGCCTAGGCAACATAGTGAGGCCTCATCTCTACATATTTTTATTTAAAAATCTTTTAAATTTCAGATTAGTAGGTATTAATAATAATCCCATGTCACAAATGAAGAAACTGATGCTTATTCCCAAATCTTTATCTCCAGTCCAGACTTCTCCTGTGGCTTGAGACTCACACATCTAGCTCACATTTCATGCAGGACTTTGACTTGCATGTCTAAGACATCAGACTTAACACGTCCAAAATGGGACTCCTGACCATCTTTTCTCCCAGGGCTGCTCCACCCACTGCCACCTCCATGGTAGCTACTGGAATTCCATTGTTAGATCAAAGCCTTGGAATTATCATTAACTGTGCTCTCTTGCACATCCCATGTCAAATCCATTGGGAAGTTCCATTGGCTCTACATGTAAAGTATATCCACAGTCTAACACTTGTCACTGTCATCAGATACTACTGTAGGAGTGTGAGCCTCCATCATCTTTTGCTTGGCCATTGCAGTAGCCACTTAACTGGTCCCTCCACTTCAACCCTTGCCCATGCACAATCTGTTTTCTACAAAGAAGACAGTTATTTTTTTAAAAATGTAAACCAGGCTAGGTGTGGTGGCTCATGCCTGTAATCCCAGCACTTTGGGAGGCAGAGGCAGGCGGATCTTGAGGTCAGGAGTTTGAGACCAGCCTGATCAACATGGTGAAACCCCGTCTCTACTAAAAGTACAAAAATTAGCCAGGCGTGGTGGCGCACACCTGTAATCCCAGCTACTCAGAAGGCTGAGGCAGGAGAACCACTTGAACCTGGGAGGCGGAGGTTGCAGTGAGCTGAGATCGCACCACTGCACTCTAGCTTAGGTGACAGAGTGAGACTCTGTCTCAAAAAAAAAAAAAAAAAAAGTAAATCAGACCATGCCATTCTTGTACCCCAAACTGATTTCTTTAATGTCTCTCAATTTTATTCAGAGTAAAAATCAAAGTTCTTCCAGGGACTTTCATGATTGGCTCCCAGTTATTCTCTGAACTGACCTCCTCGTCCTCTCCATCTAGTCCATCTCCTTCCATACCGGCCTCCTGGCTGGTATGCAGACATGCCAGGCATGCTCCTGCTTTATAGTCTTTGCCATCATTCTTCTTTCAGCCTGGCACATGCTCCCATTACTCCCTCACCTTCCTCAAGTCTTTGCTCAAATGGAAGCCTCTCAGAGAGCCCTGCCTTGCTCTATTTTTTCCCATAGCACTCTTTATGTTATACCATTTCATATAATTTACTTACTTGTCATATTTTTTCCTGATCTCCCTTCCAACACTACTATGTCAGCTCTGTCAGAGCTGGGATATCCACTGGTATGTTCAGAACAGATTTAAGTATGTAGCAGGTACTCAGTAAACATTTAGTGAATGAATGAATAAGTCTTATTGAGAATAAGTGATATATGTTAAGTTCAGAGCCTGTGCTTTCATTACGCTTTTCCAGTTTTTATAGCCAATGAGAATTTGATATCAAAATTTCATATTTCAGAGCTTGGGCTGGTGCCACGGGGATAAGATTGACGAATCCTGGGTCACAGATATTACTAGGAAATCTCCCTCCTGCTTTTTAGGTAGTTTTTGTGTCAGTCAACCTATCTTTTTAAGGAAGTTATGAATATTTTGTGATATGAGTTGAGACATGAGAACTTTATTTTAATTCAGACATTTGGGACAAGGGTAACACTTATTTTGTAATTGTCTAGTTTATAGCCTTTGCAGTTTATGAATACGATAGAACAAAGGTTAAGACCACCATTCTAAAGCTGGATTCCTTGGATTCAAATCCTGCCACCATGACTTATTACCTGGCGGGCACACCTTGGGCAAGTTATTTAACTATGACCCTCAATTTACTCATCTGTAAAATGGGGATGGTATAGTATCTATCTTATAGGCTTTCTGTGAGGATTGAGGATAAAATAACTCAAAGTACTTAGGATAATTCCTAGCACATTCTAACACATGCAAGAATCTTGTTACTGCTGCTGTTTTATTTTTTATTAGAGACCCTTTGTATCTCTAAAGTCATGGTTATAATTTTACCCATGCATCACTGAGTCCACGGTTTGAGAATGTTTTCATATTGTTCTTTTGTTAGCCTTCAGTTCCTATTTACAAGGACTTCCTATGATGGCTTAGAAACCACTATGTCCCCGTTTCTAGGTCACCGATACAAATCTGTGCTACCAAGCATGGGCATCACTGACAACAGACAGTAGTATCCCTCCATCCAAATGTGTCACAGGTTAGAATATCTTCTTAGTCCTTCTCTTAAGTGTTTGAATGAAAAATCATTGCACAAAGTGGTCGAATCCAACTATCTGCTGTTCTGAGCAGGCATGTGACATCACTAAAGGAGGAATGCAGCAGAAACTATTGTGATAGTCTGTCAGTACTTTTTCTTGGGTTAGATCTTCATTCTGGACAGAGGTGATAAGCTTTTAATACAGTGGCTATATAGGTTATGCACTGAATCAACAAACATTTATTGAGTGACTAAGACTCTGTTAAGCTCCAGGGTTACAGGGAGTCATATAGAACCCACGGTTCAGGGAAACATAGAGGGCTAAACCAATTATTACCATACGCTGGGGTGATTGCGCTTGACATGGGGACACTAACTAGTCCCAGCTGGGCTGCAGATGGCTGTTCTGATGTTGGTGGCCATCTATTAGGTTGGTGCAAAAGTAATTGTGGATTAAAATACTTGAAAAAAACTACAACTACTTTTGTACCAACCTGTAGCATCCTGATGGGGAGAGGTAGCATTCTCTACATGGATTCCACCACAACCATTTACATACTGTGACCGTGGACATAGTTCTTGATATCTCTGAGCCTCAGTTTCCCCATTTGTAAAACTGGGATATTGATAACCAGTTGTCAAACATTGTAGTGAGAGTTAGTGTGTGTAAAGTATGTTCCTGGTACAATGTGTATACTCAGTGAATGTTGCCTGTTATTATTATCATCATTATTGAATGTTTAAAGCCATGGAAAAATACTAAGAATGCATCTGTGTGTATTATTTTTAACTTGAGGATTTAAATTGATGAGAGAGATTGAGGCCATTGAAATGATGTAAATTTGTTTAGCGTGCAGGTTACCACCCATACCTCGGCTGTATAGTGATGACTTTGGCAGTTCTTCAGCCTCTTCTAGCAGTCTTCAGGCCACCTTTACATGACCCAAGGTACTTAGAGCCTTTCTATATAAATGCTCTCTTAATGTAGATATCATTAGTTGGCAAACTAATCTCTTTTCAAATGGAAACATTTTGCATTTTATAAAATTCAGTGATAAATTATAGTTACTTTGAAATACTTTAAAATGCATTTCAGATATCTAATTCCCAGACAAAAAGGGAAATTACATGCTTTTTATTCTATTGGGAATTAATTATAGTTCCATTGCTTTTAAGAACACTGACTGGTTCTTATTTTGGTAGAAGGCAAATGTTTAACTGGACTCATTGGAGTATGGGAACAGCTGCTAGAATAATAGCAGGTAAGAGATTGTGATGCCACTTATTCATATATAATTGCTAGCTGTTTATATTGCAAGTTGTAATTTGGCTTAAATGATTTTTAGATGCATTAGTAATTGGAGTAATTGGTTGTTGAGGAGAAATCAGCCTTAAACGTTGAAATCCAGAAAGTAATTTCTAGAGGTAATGATTTAAGTCATTATTTCAGTTTTAAGTTTAAGGTCTTTAAAATAACTTTAAAACTCTCATTTTAAGACTTATTTTAGCATTTGCCTTTGCCAGCAGAATAAGCTATGCTGATGGCCAAACATTTGAGTAGCTCAAATTGAGGGTCATTTGTGAATTGGGTTGAGGTGGGTTGCTGGGTTCAAGCTTTCCATCTCCAGGTCCTTTCCACGGGGCTTGTATCTTCCAGGTAGGGTGGTTTTCAAAAGTCAGGAATAATTATACAGTGTATTTTGATACCTTGTATAATAAACACCTAAGTAGGTACCTTCTACCCTAACACTGCTATAATCTATGGGATTCTTTGTCGGAGGGGGAGTCCAATCAACCATGGTTTCTATACTTTTCTCCTTTCATTCATTGCAGACTTAAAACAATCTGGAAAATGTGGGTGCATCTCTTTTAACAATTGGTCCATTATGCAGCCATAAAAAAGAATGAAATCATGTCTTTTGTAGCAACATGGATGCTGCTGGAATTGATTATCCTACATGAATAAATGCAGAAACCGAAAATCACATACCACACGTTCTCACTTATAAATGTGAGCTGAACAATGAGTACACGCGGATGTAAAGATAGAAACAATAGACTCTGGGGACTCCAAACGAGGAGAGGGAGGAGTGGGGGAAAGAGTTGAAACACAACCCTTTGGGTACTATGTTCACCACTTGGGTGATGGGTTCACTAGAAGGCCAAACTCCAGTGTTATTATGCAATATGCCCTAAACTGCCCCCCACAACTGGTAATTCATAATCAATTGCCCATCTTGCCCTATCTAGCCTTATAATTTTAAAAGCCTAAATTAACTATTTTGTCTTAAATATTAATCTTTTTTTTTATCTCAAACTCTTTTAGTATGTTTTACTTGACAATGCACATACACAAACACACAATTGTCTCTCTTGGTGGGACAACATTTGAATATAACTTTTTTCTTTTATATGTAGTGGCAGCGATGTTCCTGGGAATGGATTTACCAGGACTGAATCTTCCTGATTCACGGAAAACCTATGCAATGATTGGATTTGTAGCCTGGCATGTAGGGACTGAGATTGTTCTGGAGGTACACGCTTATCGGCTGTCTCGCAAAGGTAATCTGCTAAAAAAGCCACGTTATGTCAAATCACTTTTATATAAACCATTGGAAAAGAATGAGTTTCCTGATAGTAACGGCTAACTATTACATTGGTAGCTCACTAAAAATTTGTGATCACTCAGCCAGTGGTAGAAATGGTGGAGATTTTCTGCCTTTGTTTTTTTTACAATTGTTACCATTAGAAGTTGTGAATAAGATATAAAGGAAAGGTTTTTAGGTTTTAGGGAGGCGGTCTTCCTTGTAAGTACTTTCACTTTGCTGGTCTGACTTAGAGCCAGTATGGACTGTGAACTCTGAATCCTAGAGCTGAGGGAACCCTGAGATGGAGGAAGAAGAGACTCAAAGTCAACACTGGATGGAGCGGCGGACAACTTTGACCTATTTGACAAACTTACTGGGTGCTATCATTTAAGTTGCCATGTGCATAATTATAGAGCTAGGAGCAAGCCAGCTAGATAGGAAGGACTGATTTTGCTTTTGCTCTTTAGTGACAAGGTCTGTTTTGGTGCCAGGCAGGGTCAGGGTACCTATAGTCACCATTAGGAGTGGAGAAATTAGTAGGGAATGGGTGTCATTTTAAACTACCCTGGATTCTAGACTAAATATCCTTTCTGTCCTGCTTGGTTTTCATCCTTTTCATCCACCAAAATAAGTGAAGGTGGCCTTCTAAAAGCAAAAATTATTTGTCGTCTAGTATATATGTTGTAAACTTGGGAGAGCCTGGGGTGGCTTTAGGAGTGGAGTAGTACATATCAGTCCTGCTACTTTTGATCCTTGATAGGCTTATATATGTGGGGCTTTTGATGACCACTGAATTATGGCTTACTGTTTTTGTTTGTTTGTTTGTTTTGAGACAGTCTCACTCTGTCACTCAGGCTGGAGTGCAGTGGTGTGATCATAGCTCACTGCAGCCTTGAACTCCAGAGCTTAAGCCATCTGCCTGTTTCAGACTCCCATCTAGCTGGGATCACAGGGATGTGCCATCATGCCCGGCTAACTTTTTAAATTTTTTTAGAGACGGGGTCTTACTTTGTTGCCCAGGCTGATCTCAAACTCCTGGGCTCAAGTGATCCACCTGCCTCCTCCTTCCAAAGTGTTGGGATTGCAGGTGTGAGCCACCATGCCTGGTCGATGGCTTACTGTTTAAAATACATATATACTTAAAACTTGGATAGTTATCATATGTTAATTAGTTGGATTTAGCTATTTTATAATATATGCATATATCAAAACATCATGTCATACACCATGAATATATACAATATTTTGTCATTCAAAAATAAAACCAAAGAGCTTAGATCATTATGACTTTTAAGGCATATTTTAAGTTACTTAACAAATGTGTACTCTTGCCAGATTGTCCACATTTGTGAGAGGCTTAATTGTTGAGGAAGTTTGCAATAATTAGTAGCTTGGAATGGGAGAATTTCTACCCTGGAAATAGGGGTGAACAGTACAAATCAGGTGTTTTTAAAAATTTAATTTACCTGCATAACGCTGCCCTTATAAACTTATGTTATTATTCTTGACAGTTGAAATATTAGACGATGACAGAATTCAGATCCTTCAGTCATTTACTGCAGCGGAAACAGAGGTAAGTCCTTTTCTTGTTCATCGACACAAACCTTAACGGTAATACTTTTTTTTTTTTCATATCTCAATTTTTCTTTCAGGGTCATGCTTTTAAAAAGGCAGTGTTGGCAATTTATGTCTGTGGGAATGTTACTTTTCTCATCGTATTTTTATCTGCAATCAACCATCTATGAGCAAGCAAAGACCTTGGCTTTTGCAGGCCAAGTGATAATTATCATCAAACCAAAGAAAGTTGAAGCCTGTCCTGACTGCCTGGAGCATATTTGTGAATTCTCACTTGGAAGACTGAGGTCATGTCTGTAGAGGAATTCTGAAGTCCAGCCTTTAGAGACCAACATTCAAGAGGGTCATATAGACTACAAATTAATGTCATGCCCTATATGTAATTCTGGGTCTTAAAGGAAAGATTGTACTTCAGGAGAAGTAACTCTCAAATATTTCTTGCCAAGATTTTAAGAATGTTGGTATTTAAGGAAATAAATAGTGATTTGGAAAAATACAACAGATGTCACTAGGATAAAAAAGAGATATATTACGGTAAATATATTTTGAACTACAAAGGTGCTGTGGTACTTTAAAGAAAAATTATTTTTGCTAGTTTATCTGAATGGTCTGTGGACTTTATTTAGAAACTGTTTTTCAGTTTAGCTTTTTGGACATATCCTTTGCTCAGTGTATTTCCTTACTTCTCTAGTAAAGGTGGAAATGAGACAGATGCCATTGTAGGTTTTACCAGCATTTAAATATATTATGAATTTCTTAGCAATGAAATGCAAGTATGCATCTTTTACTTAAAGGCCCCACTTATGTATTCAGGTACAGAGATGAAATAGCATTTTATGTGTTAATTGTTTTGGCTATAGAATTTAAGTCCTTGTAGCATTTGGGGATTATAGACTTGGATTTCAAAATGGATAAAACTCACCCTTGTGAACATATCTAATAGATACTCTGTTTACTTGTAGAAATAATATAATGTGTCTGTGTTTTGTTAGACATTTTTGATGCTCTACTGAGTCAGAATAGGTCAGTGTTATCTTCCTTATTTCAAGAATTCATCTATTTTATGGCTACATCTCATATGTGCTATGAGGACTTCTAGCCAGTGGGTGGCGCTATAATACCGAAGTACTGTACTGCCTTGTTCCTGTTTCCTTGTTCTGATTCCTTTTCAGTATTTAGGTAACATTATGGGATGGCATTTCCCTTAAATTCCACCAACTCTTCTTAATCTTTATTTTAAAAATGTCTACTTTTTTTTTTGGGTGGTTGGGGTAATGGGTTAAAACGTTAAATTAGTAACCACTGTTTATTTTCCAGTTTGTTTTCTGTGATTATTTATAACAATTGTTTGATACTTGTTTTTATAGTCCCCTGACCCTGTAATGGATGAATGCAGCTATCTTAGGCAAAGCAAATAAATAAACTGGGCATTTTTAAAATAAAAAATTTAGGAAGTCATACTTTATTTCTTTAGGTATTCTTTCTGATTATGTTATAGTTACTGCTTGGCCCAAGAACCTAATTTCTATATGGTGTGAATAATAGCCTCAGCTGTGTAGCCTACATCTTTATTTTATTATTATTTTTCAAAAATTTTTTCATTATTTCTTATTTTTTTATATCTTTATTTTTTGAATTTAACCAACTTTCTGCTAATAGCCTACATCTTTTACTGGGTAAAATAATGTGGAAGTTTAGTTTTTGTTCCTTGTATAGGTGTTTATCATAAGTGGCTTAGGGCTTAGATGTGAACTTTCTGTGTTCATATTCTATATGTGCTATGCTATTTATAACCTAAATTTTCCTTTTGAATGTCTTTATTAAAAAAATTTAGTATAGCAAATTAAATGTGTACTAAAGTTATTTTCCTCCAGTTTTCTATACTAACGAGCTTAAATGTTAATAAATTTCCTTAAGTTATATTCTACATCTGACAAAGAAAAATTCTCTCTTTTTTTTTTTGAGACAAAGTCTCACTCTGTTGCTCAGGCTGGAGTGCAGTGGTGCAATCTTGGCTCACTTCAGCCTCTGCCTCCCGGGTTCAAGCGAGTATTGTCTCAGTCTCCTGAGTGGCTGGGACTACAGGTGTGTGTCACCATGCCCGGCTAATTTTTATATTTTTAGTAGAGACAGGGGTTTCACATGTTGGTCAGCCTGGTCCCAAACTCCTGGTCTAAAGTGATCCACCTGCCTCAGCCTCCCAAAGTGCTGGGATTATAGGCACGAGCCACTGTGCCCAGCTGAAAATTCTTTTAAGGGAAAGATGAGCCTTGATGCGTTTGGTCTTCAAATATGTGAGCTTGCTATATTTCCAGTGTTGAGGCTAAGATATTTTAACTTTTTCTTTTTCAGTGCTTCATATGTTGGCACTATTTTGATCTTTGTCAACTTACATACAGAGTTGCCCAAAGAAGCCTTTGCCATTTATCTTTTTTATTTTTATTTTTTATTTTTTTGAGACAGGGTCTTACTCTGTTGTCCAGGCTGGAGTGCAGTGGTGTGATCTTGGCCCACTGCAGCCTTGACCTCTTGGGCTTTAGTGATCCTCCCACCACCTCCGGAGTAGCTGGCACCACAGGCACTAACTCCGTGCACCACAGCCAGCTAATTGCACTTTTTTTTTCTTTTTTTTGGAGAAGGGATCTCCCTTTGTTGCCCAGGCTGATCTCGAACTCCTGGGCTCAAGCAATCCTCCTGCCTCAGACTCCCAAAGTGTTGGGATTATAGGCATGAGCCATTGCACCTGGCCCCAAATATACCAAATCTTTTGATTAGAATCAAATTATGATTCTTCTGCTTATGGGTGGTTGGTATCCACAAATTGCAAATTCCTCGTCTTCACTCCTCTCAGTTTTTCTTTTTGTTTCTGTAATAAACACTCTGGGCAGGTTTTCAAAAATTATTTCTTTTGATAGGAATTATTGTTAAATTAAATGCTTTTATATCTTTAGCAATGTTGCCAAAAACAATGAGCAAAATCATGTTTTCTTCTAAAAGAAGTGATGCAATATAAAATAAAGATATGTATGTTTTTCAGAAAGAAATGAAAGAAATTCTAGAAAATTATGGTTGAGCTGGCATTAATAGCTGAGGCAATAAAAAAATTCTCTGGTCTGCAGAAATCAATCTTAAGGGCATAGGTAGTCTATAGGATGGGTTATCAAATAAATGAATCAAATTCACAGTGGTACTTTATTTTTGTCAAGGATTTTGTCTCTAATGTGTGTTAAGCAATGCCTCATCCCTTCCACATCCTGCCCCAGTCCAGGCTGCAGCGGGAGAAGACAAATGCAGCAGATGCCAACTAGGAAGTTCTCAGGGCACATGTAGTGTTTGGCTGAAATTCTATTTATCTGTATACTCGCATGAGGCAGGAAAAAAAGAACAAAGGTTCTGGTTTAAGATAATCCATTATAGGTTGGAATGAAAGGAAAGATTCTTCTAAGCCCTTTTAAAATCAGATTAGGCTACTCACAGTTCCTATCCACATCCTGCTTCTTTTTTACTTGTGCAGCCCCTACCAAGCTCATCTCTGCACCCAGGTCATCGATGGTCACCAGTCTGGAATGCCATTTCTGTTCCTTGTGCAACCCGCCACCAAGCTCATCTCTGCACCCAGGTCACAGAGGGTTACCAGCCTGGAATGCCCTTCTCAGTGAAATGAGAAATGTTCCCTTGTCCCTCTTGCAGGGTGTGGAATGGGGACGTGGCTCGCTTCTTCGGTGCCCCACTGCTCAAATCTAGGGGAGCATACAGATGGGCAGGCTGTGGGACTCCGACCCCACAGCAATGTCTAGGGGTGAATGTTTGTAGCTGAAGCCCCAGTGGGCATGTGTTACCATGTGCTCTTTTAGTTTAACTGTCCATAGGCAGCTTGTGTTAGCTCAATTAGACCCCTGCTTTATATTGCAAGGACAGAGGGCTTTCTGTATCCCTGGATTCTTGCCTTGGTGTACCAGAAGAATCGGATCACACCTGGGCTTGGAGAATGAGTGCAAGGTTTTACTGAGTAGAAGTAGCTCTCAGCAGATGGGGGAGCCAGAAGGGAGATGATTTTCCCCTGGAGTTGGGCCGCTAGACTGCCTGGGCTCTCCTCTGATTGCCCTGGCCTAACTCCGCCAACTGTGCCTCCTTCCGCCAGTCGTGGCCTGTTGGCATGCCAGCATCTATCATGTGTTCTTCCTCTGGTGTGCTCCCATCCACATCCTCTCGTTGTCCAGCTGCTTGTGTCTTCTTCTGCTGATGTGTTCCTCTCCACGTCCAGCTGCTTGTGTGTCTGCCTGCTAGAATCTTGGGGGTTTTTATAGGCACAAGATGGGGGCATGGTGAGCCAGAATAGTCTTGGGAAATGCAACATTTGGGCGCTGCAGGCGGGGTGCCTGAACTCACCTAGGCCCACGGGCACGTGGGCCTGGGTGTGGAGCCCTCGCCAGGGACTTCCCTTCCCTCCTTTCCTATTATTTAAAGGGACTACGCCTTTCCCAGCACTTCCCTCCCGTATCACTTATAAAAGCTAGTTTATCAAGTTCTAGCTCCTTCCCTTACTTGCTGTCCAACATCGGTATCTTTTTGTTTTGACCATCCTGATACATGGGATGGGAGGCAGCTGATCCTGTAAATTAAAAAGGACTGGAAATTAGGAGACCTGAAAATGCATGTTTGCTTGTTGGTTTACAAGCTGCATATCCCTGGGTAAGTCACTTATCTTCTCTGGGCTCAATTCTTTCATCTGGAAAGCCCATCTCACAGAACAGCTGTGAGGATCCAATGAAGTGATGCTAGCAAAAGGTGCTTGCTTCGTACATTTTTTTGGTGATGCCTTTGCCATTTGATTGCAGTGTTAAACTTAATAAATTTTGCATGCATGTAAAATGTGTACTTTTTATAAAAAATACTTGATGCTCATCTTGAAAACATTATGCTGAATGAAATAAACCAGACATAGGATATTATTGTATTAATATGATTCCACTTATATGAGGTACCTAAAATAGTCAGATTTACAGAGACAGAAAGTACAATGGTGGGTACCAGGAGCTGGTGGGAGAAAGGAAATGGGAGGTTAGCGTTTTCTTTTTTTTCTTTTTTGAGACGGAGTCTCACTCTGTCGCCCAGGCTGGAATGCAGTGGTATGACTGGATTCTAGGCTAAGTGGAGCTGCAGACAACTTTGACCTGTTTGACAAACTTACTGTGGGCTCTGCTCCCTGCAACTTCTGCCTCCTGGGTTTGAGCGATCCTCTTGCCTCTGCTTCCTGAGTAGCTGGGATTACAGCCATGCGCCACCACACCCGGCTAATTTTTGTATTTTTAGTAGAGACAGGGTTTCACCATGTTGACCAGGCTGGTCTTGAACTCCTGACCTCGAGTGATCCACCTGCCTCGGCCTCCCAAAGTGCTGGGATTACAGGTGTGAACCACCGCGCCCGGCTGAGGTTAGCGTTTAATGGGCACAAAGTTTGTTAGGGAGGATAAAAAGTTTTAGAGATGGATAGTAGTGATGGTTGGACAACACTGTGAATATACATAATGTACTAAACTGTACTTTAATAAAATTTACCATTATTATGCATTTTTTTGCCACAATAAAAAATGTGGAAAAAAACTAATGTTCATAGCAGTGCTATTCACAGTAACTAAATGATGGAAACAGCCCACATGTCCGTTGATTGATGAACAGATAAATTGTGGTGTGCAAATACAATGGAACATTATTCAGCCATAAAAAGGAGCAGAGTGCTGATACATGCTATAATGTGGGTGAACCTCCAAAACGTTATGCTAAGTAAAAGAAGTCAGACACAAAATTTACATTTTATGATTACATTTATATAAAATATCCAGAATAGGTAAGTCAATAGAGAGAAGAGAGATTGATGGTTACCAGGGGCTGGGTGTGGGGCAAGAAGGGAAGAGAAAGTAACTGCTTAATGAGTATAAAGTTTTCTTTTGGGGGGATGAAATGTCTTGGAACTAGATAGAGGTGGTAGTTGCACATTGGGAATATAAGAAATGCCACTGAGTCTCCACTTTAAAATGGTTTCATGTTATGTGAATTCCATCTCAGTAAAAAGATTATCTTGTTTCTGCTTTTGGATTATACCTTTGGGTAGAAAAAATCTGGGGGTTTTGCTGGCCATAAACTCGGTAACTGTTTAATGTATTATTTTGTTGTCAAAGAAGTTAATGTAATTGTATATTATGCCTGGTCATATACCTCTGTTTTAGGAGAGAGGAGGTTCCTAGAGCACATGCTAAGAAGTATATCTTTTTCATATGATATCTTATTCACATGTAAAAGAAATTGTACTGTGCTCTGGGTTTTCTCTGAAGACCTAAACACGCTTTTGGATTTTTCAATTAGACATTGATGTATAGTAATCAAACTCTTGGGATAAGAATTTCCTGAAATCACACATTCTAAATATCTGACTTGCACTGCAAGTAATGTCTGAGTAAGAGCCTACCAAATCAACCCTTCTCCAGAAAACCAGTGTAAACTTCAGAAAGCAGCTGCCTGAGGGCCTCAGAGAGTGAACACAGGACTAAATCTCTGTGACCTTGGGTTAAGCATTGATTTCTTAGATATAGTACAAAAAGCACAGGGATTAAAGAAAAAAAACCTGATATATTGGACTATGCTTTAAATAAATACTTATGTGCTTCAAATGACAGTGTCAAGAATATGAAGACAGCCCACAGACTAGGAGAATGTATTTGTATTTGCAAATCACATAAGAGACTAGTATCGAATATAGAAAGAATTTTAACAACTCTAGGAGGGTTCCTGGCGAGGAGTCCACATGCAGAGGAGGAAAATTATTTGGTGTGAGCTCTGTTTCTACATATTAACTTCAGGGCAGTTGTAGTCAGTAGACTGCTAGGTGATAGAGGATCCAGTGGAAAAACTGCAGTTTCTCTGGCATAGCAAATCAGAGGACTGATGGCTGGGGCAACTGAAGCTGCTGGAGTCGGTGGGTGATCCTGAAAAGGAAAATTCTAGAGAGGGGATCCCCAATCCTGTTTGCCCACATCTCTCTCTGGTTGACCCTTGAACACGTGTGAAGCCTGATAAAAAGCATCTAAGGAAAACCTACAACGAATATCACTTAATGGTGAATGACTGAACACTTTGCCCCTGTGATCAGGAACAGGACAAGTGTATGTCTGTTCTCATCACTTTGAATCAATGTTGTATTGGAGTTTCTAGCAAGGGCAATAAGGCAAGGAACAGAAACAAAAGGCATTCAGATTGGAAAGGAAGAAGTAAAACTGTCCCTTTTTTTTTTTTTTTTTGACAGATAACATAATCATAAATAGAAAATCCTAAGGAATTCACTAAACTACTAGAAGTGATAAATGAGTTTAGTAAGATTTCAGGATACAAAATCAATATATGAAAATCAACAGCATTTCCAAACATTAGCAATGAAAAACCTGAAAGTGAAATTAGGAAAATACAATTAAATACAAATCAGTAAAATAAAAGATTAAAATATAAATAAAAAGAGAAACACAAAAGTGGTACACTGAAAACTACAAAACATTGTTGAAACCAAAGATTGAATGAAATGGAAATATATCTCATGTTCATGGATCAGGAAGACATACTAGTATCAATATGGCAATACTTCCCACATTGTTCTACAGATTCAGCACAATCACTGTCAAAATGCTAGCTGGCTTTTTTGCAACAAATTGAGATCTGACTCTAAACTTCCTATGGAAATGCAAAAGACCCAGAATAGGCAAAACAATCTTGAAACATGACAAAGTTGAAGAACATAACACTTCCCAGTGTCAAAACCTACAAAGCTATAGTAATCAAGACAGCATGATATTGGCATAAGGAGAGACATCAATTAATCAAATAGAGTTATGAACTCAGAAGCAAAACTTTAGATTTGTAATCAGTTTATTTTTGGCAGGGTGCCAAGGGAGTTCAAAGGGGGTAAAGACTGGCTTTGTCAACAAATAGTGCCTGGACACTGGATATCATATACAAAAGGATAAATTTAGACCTCCACCCCCACCTCACACTATAAACAAAAAAAACATGCAAAATTGATCTTTGGCCTCAAAGTAAGGGCCAAACTATAAAACTCTTAGGGGAAAACACAGGACTAAACCTTTGTGACCTTGGGTTAAGCATTGATTTCTTAGATATAGTACAAAAAGCACAGGGATAAAAGGAAAAAAAACTGATATATTGGACTGTGCTATAAATAGATACTTATGTGCTTCAAATGACAGCATGAAGAATGTGAAGACAGGCCCACAGACTGGGAGAATGTATTCGTATTTGTAAATCATGTAAGAGACTAGTATCAAATATACAAAGAATTTTAACAACTCAGAAGACAATCCAACTAAAAATTGGTAAATTATTTGAACACACATTTCTTAAATATTTACAAATGGGCAATAAATTCATGAAATGATGCTCAACATGAAATGGTGCTGAACATATCTCATTAGAGATATGCAAATCAGAACCACACTGAGATACTACTATATCCCCACTAGAATGGCTGTAATAAAAAAAGGTAAAAAGTGTTGGGAAGCATGCAGGGAATTTGCATAAATATATACCACCTTTACCTCTAAGGTATGAATTATCTTATATAATAGTCATTTAAAGATTTCTATGCTGGAAGAATTAACACAGAAAGAGAATATATTTTTACTGAGGAATATCTGCATTTTTATCAAAAAATACAATTTTCTATACTATACCCTTTGTGATTTTTGAATTACATACATATTACAAAGCTACAGTAATCAAAATAGTGTGGTACTAGCATAAAAACAGACATATAGATCAGTGAATGGAACAGACAGCCCTGAAATAAGCCCTCTTGTCTATGGTCAAATGATCTTTGATGAGGGTGCCAGGATCACTCAATGGGGAATGGACAGTCTCTTCAACAAATGCTGTTGGGAAAACTGAATATCCATATACAAAACAATGAAGTGAGCCCCTTACCTTACATTATATACAAAAATTAATTCAAAATTGATGACAGGCCTAAGCTGAAGACCTAAAACTGTACTCCTAGAAGAAAACATGGGGAAAAAGCTCATGACATTGGATTTAGTCATAAATTTCTTGGATATGACCATGAAAGTCATAGGCAACGAAGCAAAAATAGACAAGTGGGGCTACATCAAATCTTGAAACTCCTGTACATCAAAAGAAATAGAGTGAAAATTTCTGCCACAGAATAGGAGAAAATAATTGCAAATCTTATATCTGATAAGGTGTGAATATGCAGAATATATAAGGAATTCCTGCAACTCAACAACAAAAAAACCAAGTAACCAAATTTAAAAATGGGCAAAGGACTTGAATAGATATTTCTCCAACAAAGATATACATATGGCCGACAAGTGTATGAAAAGATGTTTAATACCGTTAATAATTGAGAAATGCAAATCAAAACCACAATGAGATATCACCTCATATCCATGAAAATGGCTATTATAAAAAAAACCCAGAAAATAACAAGTGTTGGGTGAGGATGTGGAGACATTGCAACCCTTGTGCATCGTTGGTTGGAATATATAATGGAACGATGGTTACAGAAAAGAGTATGGATGTTCCTCAAAAAAATTAAAAATAGAATTACCATATGATCCAGCAATTCCACTTCTGGGTATATACCCAAAAGTATTGAAAGTGAGATCTCTATGAGATATTTGCACATCATGTTCATTGCAGCATTATTCACAAGAGCCAAGAGGCAGAAGCAACTCAAATGCCCATGTATGGAAGAAAAAAAATGTGGTATAAACATACCATAGAATATTATTCAGCCTTAAAAAATAACGAAATCCTGTCACATGCAACGACAAGAGTGAACCTGGACAGCGTGATACTAAGTGAAATAAGGCATCACAAAAAGAAAAATACTGTATGGTTCCACTTAGATGAGGTATTGAAAGTAGTCAAACTCATAGAAACAGAAAGTAGAATGGTGGTTTCCAGGGTTGGGAAAGGAGAAATGGGGAGATGATGTTCAGTGGGTATAGAGTTTCATTGCTGCAAGAGGAAAATGTTCTAGGGCTCTGTTGCATAACAATGTGAATTTTCTTAACACCACTGAATTGTACACTTAAAAATGGTTAGGATGGCAAATTTTATCTTAATGTATTTTTACCACAATTAAAAATAAAAATTAAAAAATTGTATTTGTAACCAAAAAATCTTCCTAGAAAGAAAACTCCAGGTCCAAATGGCTTCACTGCTGAATTTCAGCAAACATTTGAGGAAGAACTAACATTGAGAGTACACAAACTTTTTTGGAAAATAGAGCAGTAGGGAACATTACTCAACTAATTTTATGAGGCTTGTATTACCCTGATACCAAAACCAGACAAAAACATCACATGAAAAGGAAACTACAGACTATATTCCCCGTGAACATAAACTGAAAATCTGTAATTAAAAAAAGCACTTAATGAAATATTAGCAAATTAAATTCTGCAACTTACACAAAGAGTAAAACATCAAGGCCAAATGAGATTTATGCAAAGAATGCACTGTTGGCATAACATCTGAAAAATTTGTCAATGAAATTCACCAGATTAGAGATGAAAGGAGAAAACCCATTTGATGATCTCAACAAACGCAGAGACAGCGTATGACAAAATTCAAAACACGTTCATGGTAAAAACTTAGCAAACTAGAAGTGGAAACTTCCTCAATGTAATAAATAGCATCCAGGAAAAGCCTACAGCCAAAATGGTATTCAGTGGTGAAAGATAATACTTCCCCTCTGAAAAATCAGAACAAGGCAAAGAATGCCTGCTCTCTGCATTTATATGTAACATTGAACTGAAAGCCTTAGTGCAATAAAGCAATGAAATGAAATAAAAGTCATAAGATTAGGGAAGAAGTAAAGTTGTTTTTATTTGCCGACAACCTCATCATTAAGTAGAAAATCCTAAGGAATATATTTAAAAAATGCTAAAATCAATTGAACTTATCAGAGTTGTAGGATACAAAGTCATTATAGAAACACATTTTAAAAATAGTTTTTTTTTTTTTAATTCATCCTTCTCCTCTACTTCCTCCTCGTCTTCTTCATCTTCCTCTTCCACCTTTTTTCCGGTAACTTTAGCAGGACCCTTTGCACCATCAAACTTTCTAGACTTTGCTAGTCAGCAACATCCTTCTCACACTTCTCCTTCAGCTTTGCTGCCTTCCTGATTGATATGGTTTGGCTCTGTGACCCCAACCAAATCTCACCTGGAATTGTAATCCCGATAATCCCCACGTGTCAAGGGCGGGACCAGGTGGAGGTAATTGAATCATGGGGGCGGTTTTCCCCACGCTGTTCTTGTGATAGTGAGTTCTCACGAGATCTGATGGTTTTATAGGTGTCCGACATTTCCCCTGTTGGCACTCACTCCATCCTGCCACCCTGTGAAGAAGGTGTTTGTTTTTCCTTGCCTTCTGCCTTCCTGAGGCCTCCCCAGCAATGCGGAACTGTGAGTCAATTAAACCTCTTTCCTTTATAAATTACCCAGTCTCAGGTTTTTCTTCAGAGCAGCATGAGACTGGACTAATACAGTGAGGTAAAGCTGTTTTACACTGTCATTTAAGTTATTCCACATCTCATCCAACTTTTTTGACACATCTCCAATAGAGATGCTAGGCTTTGTGAATTTGACCTTGGGGCAGAATTGTGAACCAAACAGGAGGAATCCAGATGGTGGCCTTTTGTGGGTATTAGGATCCTTCTTCTTGCCTCCTTTAGCTGGGATGTAATCCTTCATTTCCCGATCATAGTGTAATTTATCCACCTTTGCCATTTCATCAAATTTTGACTTCTCTTCCCCAGACATTGTCTTCCACTGCTCAGAGCACTTCTTAGAAAATTCTGCAAAATTGACAGGGACCACTGGGTTTTTCTTCTTAGGTTCTTCTCTGCACATCTGCACAAAGAAGGCATAAGTAGATATCTTGCCCTTTGGTTTCTTGGGGTCATGGATTGGCAAACAATATTAGAATGAAAATTCTCTCCAAATTGATCTATAAATTTAATTCCAATCAAAATCCTAGCAGCCTCATTTGAAGGGGTTTACAGACTGATTCTAAAATTCACATGGAAAGACAAAGAACCGTAAATGGTCAAGACAATATTTAAAAAGACAAAGTAGCAATGAGCATGCCTAGTGCCCAGATTTTGTTTTCTACACCATTCTCCAATAAAAGCAACAGAAACTCTTGAATAAGTTGCTGATTCTAGAAGTGGGGTAAGAAATACATAGGATGAGACTGGGTCATCTTGTAGTGCCAGAAAGTAAGGAAAAAACAAAGCAAAATCACTTACAGGGATATGTCAAAGGGGCACAGGAGCCAACTGAATGAGCTTTCAACAGCCAAAGCTCGACCAATTTGAGCAGCAAATTGTGTTGGATTATAACCCATGGTTTGTACCCCAGTGCAAAATACCTACTCAGTAATTTTCAGAACTGTCAAAGTCATTCAAATACAAGGAAAATCTGAAAAAGAGCCACAGCCAAGCAGAGTGAAAGGAGACGTGACAACTAAAATACCACGGTTTTCTATTTGGGATTTTGGAACAGAAAAAGGACATTAGCTAAAGACTAAGGGAATCTGAATAAAGTTTGAGACTTTAGTTAATAATAGTATATCACTACTGGTTTATTAATTGTAACAGGTGTACAATGCTAATGTAAGAGATTAAAATAGGAAAATCTGAGTACAGAGTATGTGGTAAATTTGTGCTGTCTTCTCAATTTTTCTGTTAATCTAAAACTATTTTTAAAGTGTATTAAAAAAACAAGATAAGATTGGAGGACCTAACCCGACTTGATTCCAATATTTATTATAAAACTACAATATTAGCCACTATAAATAAAGTGTGCAATTTTCATGAGAGATATGCAGATGGATGGAACAGAGCAGAGAATCCATATGTAGACTCTCACTTCTAAGACCAACTCATTAGCAAAGGTGTCTAGGTAATTCAGTGTGAAAAATAATAGTGTTTCAACAAGTAGAGCTGAACCAACTGAATGTCTCTGGGAAAAAAAATACCCTGAACTTTTATTTCACTTACCCTTCCCCAAACTTTTCCTTCAGTTACTTCTATTCCACTTAACTTGAAATGTCCTATTGACCTAAAATGAGCGCCAAATATACAAAACATCAAGATATGAAATGATGAAGGTGTATGGTGTCTACCTTCATGTGTGACCCCTCAGCCAGACTTGATGATGGGCAGGACACCTGGGTCTTTTAATTCACGGACAAATTGAGTCCTCAGATGACTGTGTTAGACATGTGACATGTACCTCATTTTATAGATAAGGATACAGGCTCAGGTAAGTTGTTTGTTGCCCAGGGTTATACAGCGAGTGTGGCAGACACTGTTGGTGCCTGTGTCATTTCCCCATGGTCCATTTTTGCAGCACCATAGCTGCAGTGGACAGTTCCGAGTAAGTTCAGACTTACCATCCTTCGAGAGGCATGTTCTGTGCTTCCTTCCACTCTGGGCACTACAGGAAACTGTGTGACTCTCATGAAAGTGCGGTCCAGAAGTTGGGGGGAATTTATGCTCCCTCATTCAATGAGGGACCTGAGCTGGTGGATAAATGCCCTAGTTTTTTCCTTCAGACAGACAATGTTAACTGCTTTCTGTACACTCTCTTTGACATTATGGTAAAATTCAGTCTCCGGTGCCTAAAGCATTGACTTTTATTACATACTATTATATTTTACCATTCTTTTCTGTGATTTTCTTCCTGCTCCTGGGATCACTTCTCGAACTACTGTACCCAAGTCCTAATTTCAGGCTGTACTTCTTGTTGGAACCAAGAGTGGCTCTACACAGCAGATGCTCTGAATGGGACTCTGGAACTGGACTGTCCTCTCACTGGTCAGATGGCAATGAAGACTGTGTGATAAGTTAATGGTAACAACCTTTGGCTGTCTGTATTATTATAGTTACTAAAAAGGTGAGACTGGGTCATCTTGTAATGCCAGAAAGTAAGGAAAAAACAAAGCAAAATCACTTATAGGGATACGTCAAAGGGGCACAGGTGCCAACTGAATGAGCTGTCGATAGTCAAACCTGGACCAATTTGAGCAGCAATTGTGTTGGGTTATAACCCACAGTTTGTTCTCAGGTACAAAATACCTGCTAAGTAGGTCTCGATTGCTGGGAAAGGCTGTAGTTACATAGCAGAAGGTGAACAGAAGGCAGTATCTTGTCTCTGTACTATTATAGTTACTAGACTCTCCCTTATACTGGATTGAGATGAGGTACAGGTGAAAAGGGGAGAGGTAGGTTATAAAGTAGCTCTGCACTTGACTAGTACGGGGCAAAAGTATTGTCATGTACTGACAGGTGCTGTGACGTTGGCTGCTTTTTGATAATTGCCTTAGAAACTGAAGAAAAAGAATTAGGCTCAGACCAGCCAACTATTTCGGGGCATTCCAGAAAGCCAGGCAGGCATCATGGCAATGTTTAAAGAGACCTATGTCTGTTGTAGACAGAAGGCAAACTGTGAAAATAATCCTAAGGGTTATTCCTTCAATCCTAAGGCTGGCAAGGCAACAAAGGAACGTGCAGGTTTGAGAGGTCACATATGCTAAACTCAGAGCTGTGAAAGGGAAGGAGTCTGTGGATCTGGAATAGGGGTATTTGTTGAAAGTACTTTACTTCAAAAATTTGAACCTCCAGGTTTCCCAGAACATTTCAGGCCACGAGAAGTAGCTCTCTCCCACTAGAGAAGAGCTGCCCCTTGCAAAACCACTCAGCTGGAGGGGAGGCTCTGTAGGTTAATGCTTGTCCTCCTCAGCATCATCTGCTTCTCTGACGTCTCATTACCTTCAGACCAATGATTAAGATGAAGTCTGATCATGCATAGTCCTGGCGGGGAAATTCGGTTTCTGTCCTGGGAGGAAACAGACTTTCATGGGAAGAAGAACTGGGTAATATATACTGGTATGATTCAGGGGAAGGTGTGTAGGAGTGGATCTTGAGGGGGTTGGAAGGAGGGACATATAATAAGGCAGGGTAGGAAAGAATTTATTGTTATGGGAGTACTCCGCTTCAAATTAGGATTGAATATCTTGGCAAGAATACTTAGGAGTAATATGCCGTAAACATTCTTACTAATTTTAATATTAAGATTCTAACTCAAGCTTGTCCAATCTGCTGCCCGTGGGCCGCACGTGGCCCAGGATGGCTTTGAATGCATCCCAACACATATTCATAAACTTTATTAAAACAGTGTAAGAGTTATTGTGCATTTTTTTTTTTTTTTTAGATCATCAGCTATTGTTAGTATTAGTGTATTTTATGTGTGGCCCAGACAATTCTTCTTCCAATGTGGCTCAGGGAAGCCAAAAGATTGGCCACCCCTGTCTAACTTGTTCACAAGAATCAGTGAAATATTAGACCAGATTTGTGCTCTCTGAAGGTATGGGACATCCTCTATCCAACACCCTGAGGTCATAATTGGTCATTGCACCACAGGGTTCACATTGAACTGAGTGAAGGAAAGGATGATAATTTAAGAAGAATAAATGTGCTAGTTATCATCTGTGTACTGGCCAGACAATCCAAACCCAGTCCCCACATCCGAGGATCATTACGGGATGCACCTTTTGGATATGGGCAAGGGTTTGAAGTCTCTACCAAACTAACTGAAGTGATACTTAGCAGGAGGATGTACTTTTATTAAGGCATTATTAATTCACGATGACGCGTTTTTTTGTCAGAGTTGAATATTTCTGTGATGAAGTGCAATGTTTTCCTATTGTCTTTCAATCTTTGTATCATCAAAATCACAATGCCAGTTAATATACTACACTCAGAATATTTTAAATAACTTTATTCTTAAATTTAACAAGCTCTTATTAGAAATGCTTTGGTATCAATAGAATAAAAAATGCTGGTTTTCCCCCAGTGAATCATGTCAAGTAACTGGAAAAGTTACACGTTTGTTTTCCCCAGCTTTTTGGGATTTTTTTCACAAATAATGACTACTATTTATTCACATGGCTTAATATGGTACATTGTAATGATAATATTTTGGACTTCAGAAAAAATAAAATATCCAGAAGAGAAATTTGCAAATGCTTCTTAGTTTCTTCTCCAAATGATGTTTATATAGGTGGTACAACTCTTAGATCACCTTTTTTCCTAGCTTTGCCATTCTCATCCTTAAAGCTGCAAATTAAAGAAAAAAAAAAAAAAGAGAGTTACAAAAATTCCTCAATTTTTTACCCTAAATGGCCATTCATAGAATGCAGGAAAGTTTAGAACATACCTCAGATGGTTTTATCCAACAATGTGAGCATTGATTTAGTAGCACAAAAAGATAGTAGAAATAATAAGCTATGGTTAACTTAGGGCAGAAGCAGGTTCAGAACTAGAAGGAACCTATTTCTATAAAGATTAGAAAAATTAGTAGAGTAAACACAGTACAAGTGGAACAAATACAAGATTAGTGCACAGTTTCCCTATTAGCCATACATACAGATTCCTATAGGTTGATGACTGTATTTTATGTACATTTCTGAGCTATGTACTGCCAAAATAAAATGGTGTTTACACTTGAACTCTATTTCATGATTGTGTTTGCTTTCAGCTCATTCAACTTGCTTTCCCAAAGGAGCTCTGGCCTTTGAATATATATAATAACAAGAACAAATTTCTTTATGAATGAAACAATGTGAACCAGTTATTAAAAGTTGGAGTGATTATAAAATGTCTTTGTCAAGATATAAGCATGCTTTAAAATGGCAGATATATCTTTTTGGATAATATTCTTCTGCTAATAATATATTGAATGTAGAAAGCATTTAAAAAAATGTAGATATAGAATGTATAACACTTTTCTGCTATTCTGCATGAGTAAGTATTCTGATACTCTATTCTTATTATTTAGGATTTCAGTGTATAGCTGCCTTAGTCATGTTCCAAAAGTTGAGAGATGCTTTCAAGGCACAGATCTAAAGATTATGTTAATGATCTAATATTACATTCATGGGTAATATGGCCCCAGAACAGGCTATGTAACTGATTGGAAAATTTTGTCTAATGAAAAATAAAATGGAAGACATGTTTTCTCATTTCTATGCCATATATTGGTTACTTTTTGACTATGGAAATGACCCCATGCCTAAGAAAACTTTTTGCACAAATATGAGAAGGGATGGGATCTAATTCTTAACAAGACCATCATTATTTTGTCACTCCACTTATATGAAATATTTTCATTTCAATGAAGCTAAAGAGCATTATTTCCCTTGAAACTTTAAGAGGGATGATCATGTCTAGTGGCAGGGCCAAGAGTATTCCCTAGAATTTAGGATGAGCTGAGAGAATGTGCTCTGTAGCAAGCAGGTCTCGATTGCTGGGAGAGGCTGTAGTTACATAGCAGAAGGTGAACAGAAGGCAGAAAGCAAGGCTTTATGAAGTTTCTGCTGTTGGATTTTATGGACCTCTGCCTTGCCCCTACCAACAAAAGAGAGTAGGAGTGAGGGGCTTTTTAAGAGTCTCTGTTAAGTCACGGGCAAATTGCTTTTTCTTACAGTCACTCCAATTCCATAAATTGGGCACATCCTGTGTGCTGTGGACATTCAGAGAAGTTTGCTAGAGTCTGCTTTCCTTTCTCTCCTTTTTTCAAGCCTATGTCAAGTAGATAGTGTGAGTTCCAGTAAATGCATGGGGCCAGAGCATGTTGGCAATAGAAGACCTGGTTTAGCAGCTAAAAACCCTGGGCCATCAGCTCTCTGTTTTACTTCTATTTTCTGCTCCTCTCTGATCCCCGCTTCTTCTTCCCATAGCATTTTAGATGCATGGGTTCAGCTGGCTGAACTTGGTAGAAGTCTCCTTACTCTCAGTGTCCCTTGGACTCTAATGGCTGTTGCAGGTTGGCAATCAGCAGCAGTAGCATGTGAACTCCCAGAGCTGAGGTCCCCACCACTTCATCCTGGAATGCCACTGACATCTCTAAGAGGACAGAATAGAGCTGGAAGTACAAGAATAGGTTGGTGAGGACTACCAAAGAAAGCCAGCTACTACCCGCTGACTGGTAGGGGTAGCAGTGAGCTCCCACGCAGAGCTGGCTGGGGCCATGCAATGGTGGAAATGTCTGGCATTGAGCTTTATCCTACGAACATGTTATATTTACATTAAGCAGATGGACATAATGTTGCCTGAATTTTTCTGTCATGTCTTACTCTGTTCAAAATTTTGACTAACAAAATCTTGTCTTTAGAATCTCCAGCTTCCACCTTTTCCCATTTCTTTCTTCTTCATGCAGTTTTCCAAACTAAAATTGCTCTTAGATAAGGCATTGATAACCGTATTTATACCAAGGGAAAAGAGACGAACAATTCTTAACTATTATGCCTACTGGAGCTACTTATATTAAATAGAGGATGTATACCATAAACAAAGGAATTGACCTAAATGGTGAGTTTTCAAGTATCATGAGCATTTTTTGGGGAGTAATGGGGAGAAGCTCAACCCACTTGGTGTTTGTGAAATTGGAGTACATAGGTGGTTATTTTTCTTTGTATATGGATGGCACCTGAGGGCATATGACACTGTGACTGACTTATTTTTAAAACCTACCTAAAAAATACACATCAGCTCTGTAGTCTGTACACCGAATTGGAAAACAGCAATGTAAAACAGTATCATGGTGGAAGGCGAGGAATTTGGAGCATTCCGTTTATAAGATACTTTGATTGATAATACAGAACTCTGTATTGTTACTTTGTCTGGAATAGGTTTTCCTGTTTTCATTATTTTAGTTCAGGGGCATGATTAGTGTTGTCTGGAAATGTTAGTCACTTCCTGTCATTTTCCATGGGGTAAATGTGTTGACAAGGTTAGAGGAGAAGAAATAAGGGTGTTCAGGAGGAGCTGGCTAATATCCAAGTTCAGAAAAGGGAGGTTTTATAGTGGATAATGTCACTGCTATTGACCATAAACAGCGTGTTCCTCTTTTTGAAGTCTTCCATGTTTTTTGTTTTTAAAATGAGTTTAAGATGGCAAAGTTTGATCAGTGAACAAAGCTCTTTCTTAAGATGGAAAGAAACTTAGTATCTTCAGCTGTTCCATTGTGGGACATATCAGTCAACTCTGATTGAGGAAGTTATATGCGTGTATACTTTCCAAAAGCTTAGAAATTCTTCAGGTAATGAGATTTATCATTGGGATACCTACTGTAACTACTTAAAAGAATGGAAGAAGGTTCATTTTACTCTATTATTAGCTACCTAATATTGGGCTGATGAGTTGTAGAGGAAGAAATATTATTGAATTGTGCAGGTACTACCGCACTTCCATAGAATTATCAAGTTCGACTTGTGAAATTAGCCGTACTTAATATTTATTGCTTTTTAATGAGAATCCTTCCATTAGAGACATTTAAAATTACTGTCCCTAGCAAACATACAGAAAGGTTATGTCAGGGTAATTTGATTTACATCTTTAGCCAAGGTAAGTACAGCTATTATAACTGATTTTGTCAGGTTCTTATTTATTCTTTATAAATGATAACTAGAATATAATATTTAAGTGATAACAAGGAATCTAAAATTGAGAAGCTATCACTTTTGTAGAAAAAAAGTGTTAAAGTTATTTTCCACTCAATGCTAAAATAGCTGGTTTGCTATAAAGCTATAAAAATTTTATGAAGAATGAGAAATGCTAATATATAGAAAATGGAAAAGATAAATATGCCAAGTTGGGGAAGACTATGCAAAGTTAAAGGTTATAGAAAACATAAAATAAACTAACATTCTATTTTAAAATGTAGAAAAATTAGGAAAATAAAATTAATGAAACTATAGACATATGGAGAAACAAGATACAGCAAGGTAATAAAATACTCTGAAAATAACATTTGTTTCCTGTACTTTCTTGCAAAATTAAGGCAATTTGTTAACTTATATAAGAAGTTTAAACCACAGTGAGGCACAAATAAAGTAGTGAAAAGATTCTATTGGGAAAAGATATGTTATTGATGATCCAACATATTAGTGACCCAAATACACTGACAAGCAGCACCATACCATGATAGAAGATGAAATTCAAGTTATTAAAGTTCATCAATACAATATCAAATAAGGCAATGATTTATTTTTACTTTCTTTATCTTTTGAAGTGATTTAATCACTTTACTATAGTGATAATAATCCCTATCAGCATTAATAAAAAAATCTCAGTGTGTATTAGTTTATGAGGTGGTCAGAGAAGCTGAAAGCAAGACTGTGTTAGCACAAGAGAAGCTGGTCACATGACTGAACAGCAGTGGCATGCCTTGTCATTTTTATTACCTGTTAAGGATGGATCCTCGGTCCCATCTCCAGTTGTCTGAACATCAAATGGGGAATGGTGGACAGGGCTGCCTAAGCTTTCTTCTTGCTCCTTCAGAGATATGGAATTTTTGTGGGGAGATTTATGATTTGTGTTTTCATGAGGACTAGCTTCTGATCTTTTTCTAGGAAGTGGTGTTGGTTTGGCTGGCTGGTACACCTGACTATGGGGAGCTATGGGGTGGTAGGATGGTTTCTCAGCTTCTCCTTCATCCTCCTCCTCCTCCTCATCATCAATCACAACCAGCTCAGCATGGATGATCCCATCATATCCTGTCAGAAGCTTCTTGTCTTCTTCACTGTCTTCTGCCTGCTGATATCCCATGAAAATCATTGTCACCGGTTCTGTATCATTTATGTCAGGAGGCAGGGAATGAACGATATTATATCTCACATCTTCCTCGTCCTCCTGACAAGTGGGTGAAGAATTCTGGTGTTCAGATTTCCCAAATATTGTCTCTCTGGGGTTCAGCCTTGGCTTTGGGGAGGGTGCATCTTTGTCCCACATGACATTCGATTCTTCCCAAGGAGTCATCAGCCTCTTTTGTGGGGTGTGAAGCGTCTCTTCTGCTTGTTGAATCACTGATCGGGGATGAGGCACTGGCCGAATGGGACTGATGTGATTGAAGTTGTTTTCCCTTTCCTCTGAAAGACCATTGTCCATATTGTGTGTGGATTCATTTACATCCATATCCAGTCCATTAGTTTTAATCTTTATCCTTTCTTGAAAGTTTGGTCCAGGGGTCACCGTTTCTCTCTGTGGGGTTGTAGGCCTGTAAAAGGGATTGGCATATACAGGCTCATGATACTCTGTTGGGGATTTAGAGTTTCTCTCTGAAGCTTGTCTTAGAAGTTCCTCGACTTCAACTGGTGCCAGGCCATCGGTGCCATTGTATGCTGCACTGTGATTAGAACTTACCGCATATACTGACTTTTGCCCATCGTCATAAACTTTTATTCCTGTACCTTTAAAGTCTTCTGATGGCAGAGGTATTGAAGACAGAACTGTACTTTCTCCAGTCTTCAAGTCTTTTTCAACTTTAATTTCCATGGCATATAAAGCTGTTAAGAAACGAATTTGATCTTTGATTTAGTTAACTTTCCTTTTATAAACTAACCTGCTTTCACAATGTTTATTTTCATATGAAGTATACCCTTCATGTTCTTTTATGTGAGATGTTGTCTGTTTGTTAAGTTTCCGATTTTACTCATTAATGATATAATGACCAACTGGAATAACATGGGTTTTTATGTAATGGTGTATGGAATTATTACTGAAAAACAGAAAGGGTTGAAGAAGAGAAGTTGATTAGAGGAGATAAGCTGATGGTTCCAAATAGGAAAGAATTTCATTGGGGAACTGAAAGATATCCTCTTTCCTATTAATACATTCAGCAAGATGGATGTACCTTCTTTTGCATTTCTCAATGGGCAGAATCAATCTCTTCTTTAGTCAAGAAGAATATGTTGCACTGTACATCACAGTGGGCAAAGTGCCCAGTACAGTATATTTTATTAAGTTACATCCTTGTTGTACAGGCCAGCAGCCCGGTGAAATTATAGAGGTGTGTTCTACAGTTTTCACAATGAAGAGGCTGTTTAAATGTAGAACTGGCATGGAAATGGGAGGGAGAAGGCTAGAATCACACACTTCTCTTTCTGCCTTATGTTTCTTTTCATTTTCACTCCCATTTTCAAGTAGAGGAAGGACTGAAAAATAGAGCAATATCATCTACACTGAGACAAATGGACTGGAGAGAACTGGGGAAGATGAGATTTGCTTCATGACCCAGGTAAAATCCCTATGGCTGGAATTTCAATAGGAAAGGTAAAGCGAACAGAATTCTGTGCAAAATTACAGCTTGCTTTTGTTGTGTCCTCCCACCTTTCTTTCTGAACCCTTTTTGTATTTCTTACCTCCTCTATAGCCTCATGGTTCTTGGCCGTCCTTGACTATCCAAGAAAACTGCAACACCTCTCATCTGCACTCTCCCTGTCCAACTTCTCTGCTTTACTCTCTGTATTGCACTCCCTACCATGATGTATTTAGTGAATACCTACTACGCACCTAACTGAACCTGGCCCGTAGTAGCTATTCTCTAAATATTTGTTGAATGAATAAATGACTGCTATCTGCAAATAAAGAGTAGTTTTTCCTTCCACTCTAAAATTCAAAGGTTTTCTCTCTGCTCTAATGCAAACCTTCATTTTTCCAGAAGCTTTGAAGCATCGATTTTATATAAGTCAATCTCCCATGGAGGAAAATAATGCCTAAACTTCCCGCAGGAATATTTTCATTTTCAAAAAAGATCTTCGTAACCCCTAAAGCATGTCTATTGGATGGAATATATCAGGAGAAATACTTTTTTGACCAGGGAAGCTTTGCTTTTAAGAGCTTCTTGTCTCCTTTGGGTCTCTATCTTCCTTATCCCTGTTTGGTTTGTTAGGGAATAAAATGTATGGAATAAATGCTATTAATATACCCCCATTATCCTCACCTATGCAGTGACTAACCTATCTCACAGAACTTTGTAAAATGAACCATTGCTTAACCTGGAAGAATAATCTGTCCTAGCAAGTTGTGACTATTTGACACTGTAAAATCTGAAATTAAGAACATGCCCTTCAACAAGGTTTTTCATATACCTTTCCTATTTTGTTCATCATCTTCTTTTTCTTCATTTATTTCCTTCCTTAACCTAGAAGGTATGTAGGACTTTGGAAGGTCAGGGATATTAGCGTAGATGTCCTCAATTGACTCTGTAAAATTAATGAATTCAAAATACATTTAGAATATATTTACAATAACGGGAACCATTTCAAATTACCAAAAAACCTTAGTTTAACATAAAGTAAGTTATTCAAAAACATACCTTCTGCTCTTTCTTCCCTTTCCACTTTCACAGACTGTAAGAAAAAAGAATTCTCCATGATTAATACAGTTTAAAACATAGAATCTAAATGTGGATATGCTTTGAAAAATTATATGGTATTTGTGGATTCATTTTGAGAGAGAATTACAGTTTTAAAATTGGTTAATGCTCACTCTTATAATGTCTTCTGTTGTCCGCTCAATTGACTTTAGTTTCTTTAAAATGGCCTCTTCCTTTGTTGAGATTTGCAGTTCAGCTTTTTCAAGATCTTGGATCTCTTTCTCAAGCCTGACAACAAGAAGGTGTACTTTTTTATTGCTTAACACAGTACAAATGCAGAGTTCTCAAATATATCTTCCCCATATATAAACTTTCCTTGGAATATGTGTGTAAGTAGCCAGACACCTTCTAAGAACATAATGTCACACTTAGCATCACACCAAGCATGATACTTTATAGAAGGTACCTAATGCCTGATTTTGAACAATTTTCAAGGTTTCTTTTTTGGACAAAGAAACATATTAGGTAAAGCATTTGACCTTTGCTCCATTTTCTTCATTGCAATTACTAATGTTACTTCCAAAAAAAAGAGATTTTTAAAATACAGAGACATAAGTTTAAAGTTGTACCAAAAGGAATGGTACATTTGTAGTTATTATGTAGTTCACCAGTTTTTCATATCCAAGTCATCATATACATTATTTGAAGAAAACATTATAATTATTAAACTGATTTAATAATCATAGCCATTTAATGCTTAAAATTCTTGCACATTCTAACATTGAAAATGACACACTGATTTAATTTCAATTTCCTAAGAGTTGGGCCATATTATAGTGAGTAGAGTGAAGAGATGCAGAAATGGACCAAATCTAGTACAGTAGCTTCAACTGCAGCTGTTTATAGAGATTACTTTTTCTTGGGGGAGGGGGAGCGGGAGGAAGGGCACACATCACAAGGAACTTACAGCGACAAAGAGACCGACATTTGAAACTGCACTGTTGCAAGCATTCTGAGCTGTTATCTTGGCCAGCATACAGCTTCGTGTCAGATTCAAATAAACTCCAGGGGGCAGCATCATGACCTCTACTCTATAAAAACATACACTGGCAATCACGCAGAAGGCTGGCCCTTGGCAGCCACGTAACACACATAGTTTCTCAGCCAAATACACTAAGGCTCTAAAGTCAGCTGCCTCGGAGGATGGCTGATTAGATTCAGCAGCTGGTCCAGGAGGTGACAGCTGTGGATATTCGTGTCAGCTAAGAGAACTGTCAGTTTTCTTGGCTTCCTTCTTGAAGATGGTCATGGGCCTGGCAGCTCAAAAATGCTGTGCTATTGACACACCAATAAAAGGCCAAGATGTGGTCAGCTTGACAGCTCTCTTGCTCATTGCTTCAGTCTCAAAGTTCTTACTTTGCTGCTGCCCCTGGCCATTGGTAGATTGGCGTTTATAACTGAGCAGGTTTTCTTGCACACCACAGACCTCTAAGTGAAATGGAGTAGCCCCTGGTTTCTTAGAAGTGTCTGAACTGTGACTGCCATTTTATTAAAATTCCTCCATATCCATGGCAGCACTTTTACCCTTCAGCAGAGCTGTGGGGATATTTGTTGGTCCAGTTTGGTAAACGGGAAAGCTCTGCACTAAAAGTGATAAATCTGGATTCAATTCTGTCTCTGCTACTCACTTCTTGTGAAAACCAGTTCCCTTAACCTCTCTGAAACTCAGTTTTGTAATGTGTGTAATGAGCATAATTACAGATTACGCTCATTACCCTATACAGATATTTGGTGACACTAAGAGATGACGTATATGAAAGCACACTGACTATGGTTGATATCAGATGTAAATTTGTTATGATATAATTTTTAAAAGTTTTCTGCAACATACTGTATGTCTTTCTTCTTTCATCCCCTGTCCCATTAGGTAGTTAGCTAATTTGCCTGTTAGAGACAGTCTACAAAGATAGAAAACAAGAAGGTTCAAATCATTGCTGCAAGCAGCGCTTGGACATCAGGACCCAGCTGTGGAATCAGGTGGACCTGGGTTTGAATCCTGGTTCATCTGCCAGCTTCCTATGTGACCGTAGACAAGTGGCCTTACCTCACTAAGACTCAGTGTTGGGCTGAGAGAAGCGGCTCACGCCTATAATCCAGCACTTTGGGAAGCTGAGGCAGGAAGATTGCTTGAGCCCAGGAGTTAGAGATGAGCCTGGGCAACATAGTGAGACCTCAGTCTCTACAAATATTAAAAAAAATCAGCTGGTCGTGCACCTGCGGTCCCAGCTACATGGGAGGCTGAGGTGAGAGGATTGTTTGAGCCCAAGTTGTCGAGCTCGTAGTGAGCTATGATCACACCACTGCACTCCAGCCTGGGCAACAGAGTGAGACCCAGTCTCAAAAAACAAGCAAACAAACAAACAAACAAAAAAACACAAAAACTCATTGTCTTTATTCATTCATTCTTTTAAAAATATTTACTTAACATCTACTTTGAACCAGGCACTCTTCTATGTGCTGGGAATCTTATGGTGACCAAAACAGAGTCCCTGAACTCAAGGAGTTTACATTCTAGTGGGAGACAATACGGGAGCTGGCAACCTTTTTCTCTAAAGGGCCAGATGTTAAATATTTTAGGTTTTGCAGTCCACATATGCTTTCTGTTGCTTATTCATCTTTCCCCCCCCTTTTTATTTTACAGCCTTTTAATAATGTAAAAACCATTTTTAGCTTGTGTCTGTACAAAATCAGGGTTAGATTTGGTCCTGGGCCATAGTTTGTCAACCCCTACATTAATAAATGTGTAATACAAATATGTATATATTTCAGATGTATATGTGTGTGTAATACACACACACATTTATTTATGAAGAAAAAATATTTTTGATGAGAAAAGCAGGATAGGGACTGTAAACAGCAGGATATATAATACAGAGAAAGCCTGGGGGGGGGCACTATTTCACTCAGTGTGGTGAGGGAAGTTCTCTCTGATAAAGTGTCATTTGAGCAGAGACATGAAGAGACGTGAGGGTTTCAAAGGGAGTGTGCTCCAGAGAGATGGAAGAGTAACTACAGAGCTTGAAGCAAGAGCTGAGAGAGTAGAAAGGTGAAATGAAGTCGGAGAGGAGGCAGATGGTCAGATAGACAGGGCCTTGTGCATGGAAAGGCTTTAGGGAAGCCATTGGAATTCTGAACAGAGAGGAAACATGCAATGACTTGAAATGTAAACAGTTACACTGTGTGGAGAATAGACTGGATGGGGCAAACATGGAGGTCAGTTGTCCTAAAAATCTAGATGAAGATGGCGTAATCCAGGTTGGTTGCCAGTAGAAGGGTGAGAAGTGGCTGGATTCTGGAAATATTTGAGAGAAAGAACTGCCAGAATTTGTTGGTGATTACATGCAGGGGATAAGAGAAAGGGAGATATCAAGGTGATTCCACTGTTTGTTACCTGAATAATTGGAAACATGCAAATACAATTGGCTGAACAGAAATCTGGGAGAGAGAAGAAAGGGGATTTGTGGGGGATGTGTTAAATTTGAGACAATCAAGTGTGATATGGAGAAGACAGTTGGATATACAAGACTGGAGCTCAGAGAAGTCTGGGTTTGAAGATATGCATTTGGGAGTTGGTATTTATTACCACAGGAGTGGATAAGTTTTCCTAGAAAGTGAGGGAGATAAGAATTCCAAGGCCTGAATCTGGGGCAATTCACCATTTAGAGATCTGGTCAATGTTAACAACTTCATAGGGTTTTCTTTTCTTTCTTTTTGGAGATGGAGTCTTGCTCTATCACCTAGGCTGGAGTGCCATGGTGCAATCTCGGCTTACTGAAACCTCTGCCTCCTGGGTTCAAGTGAGTCTCCTGACTTAGCCTCCTGAGTAGCTGGGACTACAATAGTGCGCCACCACGCCCGGCTAATTTTTGTATTTTTAGTAGAGATGGGCTTCACTATGTTGGCCAGGCTGGTCTCAAACTCCTGACCTCAAGTGATCCACCTGCCTTGGCCTCCAAAGTGCTGGGATTACAGGCATGAGCCCGGCGACTCCAGCTAGTTTCTTCCTGTCTCTGCCCCTTTCTTTTCCTGGGGCATAGAGACAAAGCTCTTGGTCTGCTCGGCCAATGACACCTTAGAGAATTTTGAAATGCACTGGTGTTTGTTGTTGTTTCTCTCTGAAGAAAAAACCGTGGGTAATATAATGCCATGTGATTCGTCCCAAGAATCTCTTTAGACTAATATGGTAAGAATATGAGGTTGAAAACCTGCAAACCTCATCGGCATATCTGTTAATGAATATTTTTGAAGGTTTTCAAGTCACTGGGTACATCATGACATGTTTGTGAAAACTAAACATAAACAAACACCTCCCTTCCATTCTTTATCACTTACTCACAGCCAACTCTGAGTTAAAAAGGATAACTAGGAAACATCTTGGTGCTAATTACTTAGAATTACAAACCTCTAACAGAAGATGACTACTGATGTAGAACATTTCCTAAAATTTCCACTTCAATGCAAAACTTGACTTCTTATTTTTGTGTGTTGATTTGATACTTCTAATATTTATGGACAATATAAATATCAGAAGAATGTTAGTGATTCACTGCTCTAGAAAAGCTTTCTAAAAGATCAGAGTGCTAATGGAAATGATGAGAGGCTTAGAAAGCATAACTGAGAGTAAGGAACTGGACGCTCCCAGAACCTCCCCAACCCCCTCCACTTGGTCAGAAGTCAGCAGTAGCCTAGCAATGGAGAAGAGGACGTTTGACAACCTCTACACCAGATAATGCACTGAGTTTTTGAGGACTTACTGTCCTTAAGGGGCATAAATCAAAAATTGCAACTAGAAGGCAGGGCAATTTTTGTGTTATCTAGCACAGTGGTACGTAACCAGAGGCGATTTTGCTCCCTGGGGATATCTGGCAAAGTCTAGAGACATTTTTGTTTCTCATAACTTGGCGGGGGCGAGGGGTGCTGCTGACATCTAGTGGGTAGAGGCCAGGGATGGTGCTAAGTGTCCTGTCATGCACAGAACAGTTGCCTCACAACAAAGAATTATTTAGTCCAAAGTGTCAATAGTGCTGGGGTTGAGGAATCCTGGATACCTAAAGAATGCCTGATATAGTGTAAGTTCTTGATAGGTACTTTATAAGGAATTTGTTTATATCCATTTCTTTTATATTTTAATTTTTTCCCTATTATTCCTTCCCATTCCAATATACACAAATGTTTGTGCATCTTTTTTTTTTTTCCCCATTTTCAATGACCACTCAAGTTAAGAGAATATTCAGCCCTAATTTAAAGCTTAAATAATGCAAGACTTAAATTAGGGACTCTTACCTAATCCCTTTCCAAAGGTAGTGTTGGGGGAGAGAAAAAATTTGGCAAGTATAAATGAAGTATTGGGAAAATATGTAGGATGGAATTTGAAATCAGATCTTTACTTACAGAGCCTGAACTCTTAACTCCTCTCCAATTAGCCACTGTAGAAAAAATATATATTCCTTAGGGTTATTTTGCTGTACTGGGAATTTTTCTGCTCAGTGGGTTAGTCCGTCTAATAAGGATTAAAGTCTGGGCTTTATCTTTTTTTATATATATATATGCACACACATATATATATTTACATATACATATATATTTATATATACATTATATATATATATAGCCTATTTGCTGGGTAAAAAGAGGGTTATTTTCAAGAGCTCCCTAGGTAAAAGCAAGTAGCTTTCATTTCATGAACTGTTGCAGTAATAACCTCCCTTAATCATCACGAGATAATGTCTCCAATCCAATTCCAACATGCAATTTTTTGTCTTGGATAAAAGGACAGCACATAAATGCTGGATGCATCAGGAAGAGGTTATTTCAGAAGGCAATATATATATATATGCATATATATACACACACACATACACGTACATGTATGCATGTACATAGATACATACATATGTGTACGTATGTGTGTTTATCTGTGAGTGTATATACATATATATGTAAAATTAAAATTGTTTCGAATGGAGAGCATTTGGGGAAGTTACCGTGGGGTAACTCTTTAACCTTCACATGCCTATCTTTCAGTTCATGGGTTAGAATTTCCATAAGTGCTGCCATCCCCATCTTTAGAAGGTATTACCTTTCAGAATGGGAATTGAGCTCCTTGAAATGCTGATTCAGTTTGGTGAGGAACAGGCAGCAGAGAAAGAAATATCCTCCTTGGTGCCTCCCAGGCTGTTAGGTGGGGCTTGATGGATGAGTCAGTGCCTCTCACCATTTCTGAGAGTTGGTGGGCAGGCATCATGTGCCAATTTAGATAAGCAGAGTACATGAAAAAGGATTTGTAATGCTATCCATTATTGGAATCTTTCTTCTCCTTGCCTATTTGCTGGGGAAAAAGAGGGTTATTTTCAAGAGCTCCCTAGGTAAAAGCAGGTAGCTTTCATTTCATGAACTGTTGCAGTAATAACCTCCCTTAATCATCACGAGATAATGTCTCCAATCCAATTCCAACATGCAATTTTTTTGTCTTGGAAAAAAGGACAGCACATAAATGCTGGATGCATCAGGAAGAGGTTATTTCAGAAGGCAATTTTTCTGCTGCTAAGGGTCCATTTATCTCTCTCAGCTTTTGGTGGAGTTAACAAGGACTCACAACCTGATAGAGTTTGCCATTAGGGGCCAAACAGACTGGAACTCATGAGGGGAAAAACCACACAAACCAAAATTCAAAAGTCGTCATCCTACCTTTCAGCACTTCATGTGTTAGCATTTATAACATTTAACACATATTGCATATTTACATTGCACCAGGCACTGGCCTATTTCGTTCTTATAGCAACCCCCATGAGCACTGCTGTTAGTTCCAATTGACAAATGAGCAAGCTGGGCACCTAGAAAGGCAACCGACCCAGAGGCTCACGGGCAGCCTGAGGCAGGATGGAATTTGAAATCAGATCTTTACTTACAGAGTCTGAACTCTTAACTCCTCTCCAATTAGCCACTGTAGAAAGAAAACCTAAAAAAATGGATTCTTAGGAACTTAGACACAGCGTTCATTTTGCTCTGCAGTATAAAGGGATTTTTTTTTACTTTCTATGATAATAAAGGAAGTGAAGATTGAAATGATAGCTGGGGCACACCAGTGTGTAAAAGTGTTGACCCATTACATATAAAGGGAATATTTCTGTCCTAATCTTCCTTAGGGTTATTTTGCTGTACTGGGGATTTTTCTGCTCAGTGGGTTAGTCCGTCTAACAAGGATTAAAGTCTGGGCTTTATCTTTTTTTTTTTTTGGCTGCTTGACTTTGGTTCCGGTGTGAGTTCTCAGAACAGTCTCCTTCAAAGAATCTGGGGTTTCCTAAGTTAATGCCACTTTACAGCACGACTTTCTTTGCTTCCACACAAGACTGTGTTGTTCAAAGTAATTGAAGCAGTAGGTCTTAAATATAAAGCTGGCTAATGCAATTTGATTATGTTACTGCAGTTTCAAGGTAACCACCAATGCTAGGTATGAAATTAAGTTTATGGCTGGCTCTTATCTATACTTTGAAGGGACTGATGAGTTACTTGCATTTCAGTAGCCCAAACTCTCTTATTAAAAGCCAGGACTACACCTAAAGAGAGGGTCCAATGGCTATTTCTCTGGGATAGCCTGAGTCAGCAGGTGTTACGTCACTACTGATGTGCCTCTGAGGCCAGCTGATGGAAGTGCTAGGACAAAACCCCCACCTCCAACATTCCCCAAGCTAGACAAAGAGGGATTTTTTTTTTTTTAAAGAGACGAGGTATGCCTGTGTTGCCCGGGCTTGTCTTTAACTCCTGGGCTCAAGAGATCCTCCCACCTTGCCTTGGCCTCCCCAAAAGCTGGTATTACAGGTGTGAGCCACCATGCCCAGCTGGATCCAGTTTCTTTTGGGACTCACAGGTTCTCAGAATGTCTTTGCCTCTGATAAGTATTGAATTCTGCCTAGAGTGGTGAGCAATTCTAGCTTGATTCTCCCCTTGGACTAGAGATTCTCTTCCCTTTCTTCCCCACTAAATCTTGGGAGAACAGGAAACAGTTGGTGGTTTACCTATATTTTTGTGAGTTTTTGTGTGAAGGCCCACTTTCTCAGGGGAAGAAAAGACTGTTTACAGCTCTACCCATGGAAACAGAAAATGAACCCATCTCAAAGCTAATACAGTTGGCTTAATCCTTTAACCCCTCCAAGCTTGTTCTCTCATTTAGGGAATAATAATAGTATTCACTAAAGGTTGTCTTAAGGAGATAGTTGAGGTAATTGTTCATAAACCCCTACAACAGGGCTTGATGCAGAGGAGTTCCTTAATAAAGATGAGTCACTGGCCTGGGCATGGTGGCTCATGCCTGTAATCCCAGCACTTTGGGAGGCTGAGGCGAGTGGATTACTTGAGATGAGGAGTTTGAGACCAACCCAGCCAACATGGTGAAACCTTGTCTCTATGAAAAATAAAAAAATTAGCTGGGCATAGTGACATGCACCTATAATCCCAGCTACTCAAGAGGCTGAGTCAGGAGAATCGCTTGAACCTGGGAGGTGGAGGTTGCAGTGAGTTCATGCCACGGCACTCCAGTCTGGGTGACAGAGTGAGACTGTCTCAAAAGAAAAAAAAAAAAAGACCCTTTTCTCTTTCTTAGTTTGCTTGGGAGAGGAGGACCATCTGTGACAACTCCATTGGAAGACAAAAATCTAGTAGGTCCATTTGGGTGTTTGATCTGCAACTTTAGCAAGCATGGTACTAATATAGCTTCAGGGACATACTTGTCCTTGCAAATGCTGATCTAAACAGAAAATCTCAACAGTGATCCAGCATGACTGGAAGAGTTGTAGTAATATGTACAAGGATGATGTCTATTTAGTAAATGTGGGCAGAAAGAACATTCTAGTCTTTTTTGACAACCTGTTATTTCCTCTCTCCACACCCCACCCCCAATCCATCCTCCTTTTGTTCTTTTTAGTGATAGAACTCCCTGAGTTTTATATGACTTCCTGGCTACGTTGCTATGGACTACATTTCCCAGTGTCCTTGGCATTCAGATGGTACTGTGTGAGTAAATTCTGGCCAACAGGGTATTAGCAGAATTGACATCTGCAACTGTCAGGTCATGCCGTTAAAATAGAGCTGCTTGTCCTCCATTTATCTTCCCTTCCTGAAGTGGAATGCAGATGAAGTAGTGAGCTGGCTTTGACCATATAGCCAAGGGCATCCCTTAGGAGGTAGCAAAACAACAAGACAGAAAGAAATAGGGCCTCTAGATAACCTCATGTAACACTGATGCTCTCCTCTGCGTGTATGTTTACCAGTTAGGATTTGATGTATGTGAGAGAAAGGAACCTTTCTATCTCATTTAAGCCACTGCTCTTGAGGACTCTTTTAAAGTGACAAAACCCATATGCTGACTATTGTGTAACCTTATGGGGAATGAATTGTAGTGTGACACATTTTATGTGATTTTTCATAATTTTTTAAATTGATTTGCAGAATTACTCATTATCTTGCAGTTTAGGTAGTTAACTAGCAAAAACAGAAAAATAATCAGTCTTTGCTCCCAGTAGTTAAAGGATTTATATGTTTCTAGAAAATGTATCAAATCTGGCATGATTTGTGTTGACAGCTGGCTAATATTGAATGGTTAAGGTTTGCAGGGAAAAATGAAAGTTCTTTTTATTTTTTAAAACCATAGCTCATCTAAAATAATCTCTCTGGAAATTCAATGACTATTATTGAGTATGTACAGTTGACTTTAGTCAAGTTATCTTGACTGCAGTGTGTAAGTCATACATAATAGGCGGATACACTACTACTAATGGGTCAGAGGTTAAAGATATTTCATCTTTACAGATAATTTGGCCAGTGGTAATGCCAAGCTACATTTTCTTAATAAAGTTGAGAGTAGTGTAATCTATTAGAAGTGGAGCTTTTTTTAAAAAAATTTTTAAAGTTGAGGTTTAATAAATTTCATCAAACATATAGCAAACCTTTATTAAGGACCTATTACATATCAGGCACATTTTCTTCACTAAGCTGAAATAAAATCATTATCTTAAGTGAAATAACTCAGAAACAGACAAATACCACGTGTTCTAATGTATAAGTGGGTGCGAAGTAATGTGTGTATATGGACATATAGAGTGAAAAAATAGTCACTGGAGACTCAGAAGGGTGAGAGGGTAGGAGGGGTATTACGGATGAGAAATTACCTAATGGATACAATGAACATTATTGGCTGATGATTGCACTAAAAGCCCAGACTTCACCACTATTCAATGTATCCATGTAACAAAACTGCACTTGCACCCCCTATATCTACAAAAATTTTTAAAAAGTGCATATCAAAAAAGATGAATAATTCAATGCACAGACAGTAGGTAAGAACAAAAACTATCCAGTATGGCTGGTGTTCTTAAAAAAAAAAAAAAGAAGAAGAAGAAGAAGAACTGCCTTAGAACCAGCCATTGTCAAAGGGCATTTTTGCTCTGCTTCTTGATGTTGATTGTTCATGTTTGATACCAAGGAACAGGACAGAATAAGGAAGATCTAACCTACTAGTGCAAACAGTCATATGCTACTGGTAAGCATGCCAGAGAATTAAAGGGCATTTGGCATACAGCAAACACTAAGTTTGCCACAAGTCAGATCTATTGCCTCTAATTCTGAGCATTTAAGAATAGAACAAACAATACAATGCAGCAGCTTTAAGACAAAAAGAAGCAGACAGGCAAGGGAATAATGACATTGAAACAAGCATCAGTTTGCTCTGATGGTTGGGAACAGAGCAGATGTTTAGAAAGCTGAATAATTAATTATATGTGAATAGCTTTTGCACGGGTGAATCTCATCTCCTAATATAACTCTGCAAATATTAATTATCTTATGGGCAGATGATAGTATCTTGATTTGAAACCGCCATGTAGGCATGTAACGTTACAAGTGATTTAGTAGAAAAGCAAACCCTCTTAATCAGAACAATATTTTGCAAAGTGAGGGTTTCATTTGCCATGAAAAATAAGAAACAAAACTGGTTTTCAGAGAATCAGCCACTATCATGCACAAGTTATTATACAAATGTCATTTTCAAATGAATGCAAATAAACATAGTCTCAAGGTTGATGTGATATGAAGGATTGGTTAGTTATGGGCTTCTCAACGCTCTGGCGGGATAGAAACTAGGTGTGTGTGCTTTTTAATTAGGGCTTGTAGAGGACCTTGTAGTACATGCCAAACATTTAATAGGAGTGAAATAATTGTAATAATTTGACTTGTACCCAGGTGTCATGAGTTTCCCAAGTGGCCATCAACTACTGTTGTGGCCAGGACATGGCAAGTTAACTGAAGATATACTTATCTGTGACTCTGGTAAGCCTCTTTTATTTTCCTAAAAAAAAAAAATTGTAGAGAAAAACATTTCTATGAATAAACTACTTGTAATTATATAATGAAATGGCAAAAAGTATTCAATGATGGAGACAGCTAGTGACTCTTTCCTTTCAGAAATAATTCCTGGCTTTGTGCCTTGGTAACCCTTAACATTTATCCCTGACTATATTACAGAGCAGCCACTATATTTTCTATTTTTTATCCACTTCATTTTTGCTTTGCTTCTTGATGTTAACTGTTCATGTTTGATACCAAGGAACAGGACTCTATTGTTTGAAGATCAACAAATATAAATTCCAATCCTAATAAAACATGGAGTAACCAACAAGAATCAGATAACCTTGGGTGGTCTAAGTGGACAAAGTGACATTTGCCTTATGGCAGACAAAAGGTGCATCACAAGGGGGTGGGTGTGGAAGTTTTTTGAACTGGTAAAATTAGTCACGGGAAACTCTCCTGCCGAATGGAGAAGCCTAGGCCCGGTGGCAGGCAGCACAGATCCTTTCTCTATTACAGTGAGTCGCTGCTCTTGAACATTCTTCCTTTATGACCAAGGTTTGGAGAACGGATCACTGAAACTAATTCACCTCCCATTTACTGGATTGTGCAGTTGCTCCTTTGTTCTTCTTTACTCATGTCAGCACAGCCGAAGATCTATGACAACTCGGCTAATGGTGTCAAATTTGTATTTCAAGGCACTGAATACCATTTTAAATGAGATAATAAATGTAAATGCATTTTGAAAAGTTAAAGGATTTAAAAAGAGAAAAACACAAATATATTTTTTGTGGGGGAGCTTATATGGAATCTTCTCTGTAAGACTCAAAGACTTACATATGGCAAGTTCTCAATAATGTTCATGGAATGAATCAAGAATAAGCAGTGTGAGGTCTGGTGGGAAGGGTCTGGAGTCAGAAAGACCTACGTGTGACTCCTGGCATGACTGTTACCAGATTGATAGCTTTCTATGCTTTAGTGTCCTTATGTACAAAATGAGGCTAATTAGACTTCCCTCAGAGAACTGTCATTCTCAGAATAGTGCTCCATAAAGGGTAGCTGTTGTTACATAAATTGAAGTGGAGTGGAGGGAGGACCCTCAGAGGTTATTGCAATCTACTTTTCAGCCTATCGTGGCAGGGGCCAGTAACCATTTAATCCTCATTTCTACTAACATATAGATGAGATTGGCAGGTGTGAACAAGAATGAATGCTGAAAGGTCGGGATAAGGAAAATAAAGGGCATATGGAGGAAAGGAAAATGGAGAGAAAGTAAACAAAGCAATGGTGAGAAGTTAAAACATGCCATTGATAATTGTTTCAAAAACCAGGACACCACTACCATTTAACTTTGCCCTTGACTTAAAATAGCTGGATGTTTATTCTTTTTTTATTTTTAAAAGAGTTTCAAAGCTTTCCTTTTCAGTTCATTAATGTTCAAGTCATTATCTAGGCTTCTACAGCTGGTCCTCTTAGAAAGGTAGTATTTTAAGTACTAACATTCATCTATATGTCATCTATTTTACTCATTAATTCATTTATTAGGCTATGTATTCACAGGTATTCCTACTATGTGCTAGGCGTCGTACTAGGGGCCTGTGTGTGTGTGTTTTGGTGGGTTGGAGTGGGTAGACTTCTTCCCTTTTTTGCTTTTAAGTTTGGTTTACTTGGCTTTTTTTTTTTTTTGTTAAATTAAAAGTGAAGCTCCTGAATTAAAAATAATCAGACTATCTGGGAAACAACAACAGATGAAATATTACAAATCTGGTAAACCAATTAGTCAAATATGGAGAGTGAAAAACATGCTTGGAATGATTTTGACTCATGTAATTACCTTAGAATAATTTCTTCAGTGTCTCTAGGCAACAGCAAATTTAATAAGAAACAAATGGTAGAGTTTTTTTCGCCTTTTTTTTCTTTTTCTAATGTTGTCATAAAAGAGCAGCTTATCTATCTCTCTGCTATGTGGCATTAGATACGGGTTAGGGTAGGAAGGCAGAAACATCTAGAATGTAATATTTTTCACTTAGCGTACCTCACCCGTGTTTGATGAAACATTAGTTTCATTAAGGTACAATTGACCTGCACAGATAGTTAAAAGTGTTAGGTAGGGGTTAAACTTGGATGGAAATAATAACAAGCTAAACTTTGATAAATGACAACCAGTAACAACAAAATTTAAGTTTTATATTTCTACATCAATGTTTTGGTTCCCTTTTGAATTGAGTCTTGCCTGCTCTCTTTTGAGTTAATTGAGTAGGTTATTGCTTTACGTGATATTGAGCAGAATGCATTTTCTTGGGTTTCAGCTACTTTTGTGGAGGAATTTTCCTCAAGTTATGTGGGATGTGACTATAGCTGCTGTGCCAGTCTACTTGGCTTTTCTCATGACACGTAGTCACATAGACATCCAAGGCTTCACATACACCTTTGCCCATTTGTATCATCTGCGGAAGGCAGTTTCTAACTATTTGGGGGACAAATGAAAGTTCATTAAAAGAAGGCAGAAGGTCAGAAGGGCACTTTGGAGTATTTAAAAAAAAATCCGTGCTAGAGAACATTTAATCATAAGTAGCTTATCCTTCCCAAAGGGAATGCAGTGTATTTGCATCATTCTCCTCGGCAGTTAACCTTTTACATTTCATGCTTATGACATTTCTGTCAGGCACTCTGTGTGCTCCAATTAAAGTCAGAGGTCTTTGGACACAGTTCAAGAAGTACAGTGTCTGGATGGGAGCGTGGCGCGGGGCAGTTTGGCTAAGGGAGGTCATGGACAACTGCAGGGCAGCTGGATAGGAAAGAAGAACCCAGGATGTGAACAAGTTGCTGGGGGCATACCTCCTATGGAGACTTATTGGAGGTGTCATTTTGGGCGTGGGCTATTGAATAGAGGAGAGCAAGGAAAGTGTTAGGACAAGATGTCCAAACCAGGATATAAATTCGTGCACATGGATATTTGGACTGAAAATCAGTGCACCTGTGCCTACAATCAGGCAGTAAATGGTTCAGTGGTCTCAGTAAGAGCAGGGCTCATTTGGGAGGCAAATTGAAACTCTGTTTAAGCAAAGTGATTCAGAAGGAGATGTTCAGTATAGCCTTCCCCTGGGAACATTTCCTCCTAAGGTATTAATCAGGGCACCAGGCAAAATACTCCACAATATTGTTCCAAAGCTAAGAATGTAACTCAGAGACAGAAACCATGGAAACCCACTTATTTTCTGAAATGTTGCCTCTCTTTGGAAGAGAAGACGACAGGATGAATAAGCAGATATGCTTTACTTAAAGGTTATGCGTGAGTCAGGGTACCCTCTGAATGTCTTTAATATGTTAAATATTCAGGTAAATGTCTACATAAAGTGGTACACATAAAAGTGAAATTATAGCATAGATTGGAAATTTAAAAATTGCTATAAAAGTATAGAGTTTACAGAATTTAACATTTGTAAAAAATTTCTGCAGGATCTGAGGCGCAATTTTATTTTTATGATTAGGACTTTTAATTAGGTTTAAAATCCTGGCTCTTTACGTTTAGCTGTATGACCTAGGGTGAGTTAGCCTCTGTAAGTGTCAATTTTTCTCATCTGTTAAATGTTACCTACCTAATAGGGTAGTGGTGAGAATTCAGTGAAATCATATACATGAAATGTTTAGCACAATGCCTGGTCCAAGGCAAATGTTCCACAAAAATTAACCTCTATGGTAGCATTCTAGCCTTTAAACCATAAAAAAAAAAAAAATCATAGATTATTTCCAAGTGGAAATATACTCATTGGTTAGTCTTCTCAGTTTACTCCAAGAGAAACACTCTTTGTACTAGCATAAAGAAAGGAGAGCACTTGGCCAAAAAATAAAAATACCTGGATAAAGATCCGTGCAGTGTTGTTCTTCTAATTTCACCTTTTGGTAAGGACTAGTATTTAACCTTTTTTGTACACCTACCATGTGTCAGGCACTCTATATTCACAGCAGTCCTGTGAAGTGGCTGTAACTGTCCCACATTACAGGCAGGGAAACTGAGGCTCAAAGAAATGAAAGAACATGGCCAAGCCTATGTACTAAGTCAGCAAAACAGGGATTTGAATGCCAGAGGCAATGCTGTTTCAGTTCATCTCACAACGCCTTGCAAGTAGAAAGAAAGAAAGGTTCATGGGCAAAGTCTGGCCCTGCTATGGACTCCACGGTAGTAGCAATATTTCTATTTTGATCCTCCCATTAAAGTCTTATCCTGTAGCTGAGGGGCCTGGCAGAGTGGCAAATGTCACCCTCGAGCAGGCACGTAAGTCAAGTGATAAATCACATTCAAAGTTTGAGTTACTTTCCCTGCTTAGGGATTGTGAGTGGCTCTCCCTAGTTCAACTTCATCAGTTGGCTCCATTGCTACTCAGTGCTAACAGGAAATTGTACTGATTTAGCTGGTAATAAGAGCTTCTCAAGCACTGTGGGTACTTGTTTAGGAGAAAGATTGAATTTAAAAACATGCACCTGAATTTTTTTTTTTTTTTAGCAGCTTTACAAACATCTGAGGAGAAAATGTTCCGTTATCAGATAAAGCTGCTTTGGCAATGTGGTTTTTACAATGCTGGGCAGTAGGGGAAGTTGCTGAATACAGACAAGGCATCGTTATTTTTTTCTCTTCGTGTGTTGCTTTGGAACATTCTGTTACTTTTATATTTTTAACCAGATAAACATGCCTCTATAGGTCACAAGAAAACAAATTCTTTATTTTTTTTTTTTTGCAAATACATCTTTTCAGGATCATTCCTTAAACAAAGCAGTTTGCTGATTATTAGAGATACTTGTCTGTGTTAGGTGTTTTACTATTTCTAGAGCATTTGCATTTACAGCTCTCCTTTCATTTTTTGGCTGGAGAGCACTGAACTTGGCTTGCTTTGAAATCTAAGTCTACCCTTTACTGACTCTGTGACCTTAATTAAGTCACTTTCTCTCGCTGCGCCTATTTCCTCATCTGTGAAATGGAGGTGTTGGTGCTTTCTTTCTAGGATTGTTGTTTTTAATGACTTAATGTAAGTGCAAGCGCTTTGTAAATTATACAAGTTCCTTTAAAAATGAACCACTACTGTTACTATTACTTACATTTAAGGACTAAACTAATTTGGTGTTCACAAGGAGTATTGATGGATTCATAGCATCATGAAGATCTAAAAGTTGTAGTGAGATGCGAGAAACTGGGTAATGAACAAACATGTAATCAGTAATTTACCAAAGAGAATAGGGGGACATAGAAGGAGATCCTAAGTGTGGTTGGAGCTTTTTGGAGAAAGGAGAGCAAAGGGACAGAACATACTTCAAAGATTTTCTATAAGAGAGATACCTTTCCAGTCCACAGAGGTTGATGTGTGCCATCATTTCACAGGCACTGTGGAGTAGTCAAATGGGTCAGTCCCTGACCTCCCACTTCCTAGTTGTGTGAATTCCTTAACTTCTCTGAAAGAAGTGAAGGTAACAATACCTACCCTCACCGAGTTATGAAGATTAAATAGGACAATATTTGTAAAGTGCCTGGTGTATTCCATGGCTTATTAAATATATATCTCTCTTCATCTCCCTCCTCCTTCTCCTTTTTAATTTTTGGTTAGGAAGGAGCTCTAACTAGACAAGCCACTATCAATACTACTAGGAGCTTATGTGCTTCTCAGAGCATTCAGGCAAGGCCTAAAAGCAATCAGTAGAGTCCTGGTTAATACTAGGATTACTCAGAATGCTGCCCAAGCCTGTTAATGGAGTTTGAGTATATGTGGCCACTTCCATTATCATCAGATGCAGAGAAAGTTGTAAGTGTTCAGTATGTGGAAAGACTCTAAAAGGAGGTTTTGAGGGGAAGCAAGTAGGTGTCTGTGCAGTAGGAAAGGTTTGCAGGGATTAAATTCAGGACTCCTTCAGAGATAAGGGTTCTGTGTTGAGGAATGAAGAAAGTAATCACCCACTTATGCTGGGATCTTGGTAAGAAAGTCTTGCCAAGGGATGCCTTGATAAGAATTGAGTTTTCCAAACCATAGAGCTGATTTATTGGGTTATTTTAAAAGTATTTATTATCCACTATTTAGAAATCTTTGAGTAAACAACTGAGGGGTTTATAAATGGAAACATTTCAATTATATAACCTTTTAAGAATTGTTAATTTCAAAAACATCTAGATAAGGATGAGTAGTCAATGCTTTTAGCTATTAAATATACAAGTGCTTACAATTAATCAAGTAAAACGGAAATCATTTGAAGAGAGGAAGTCTTTTTTCACATTGTCAGTTTTAAGCCTAATGAGATCTGTTTGTATAGCGCAGTGAGTATGGACAAAATGTGGTCGTAGCACAGCCACCAAATACTTTTGTGTTTCGGATCTTTTCTATAGTCCTCACTAAAGGCAATGCATTAAAGCAAATGAGGTTTTGAAAGTTGTCTATATTCAAAGATGGGTAGACTTTAATTTGTTGTCATGGTTATAACACAAGAAATTCCATCTTTTAAATGTTTTCCCTGTGTGGGTTAGAAAATGATTCTGGCCTTTCCCGTATCTGTTTCTTTTGTGTTTTTTTTGCATGTGATAATACTAATAATCCCATCTTACATTTAAGCTTTCCGGTTTTTTCATGTCCATCACCTTATTTCAAGCCAAGATAATTTTAGAGCATTACTTCTTACACCAGCAGTTTCCTGACTGTACTGATCTCACAAATTAAGCAGGAAAGGATGTTGAGAAATGAGGTGAACACCTGTGAGCAAATCATCAAAGAACTAGAAGAGGGAAACTGTGAACAGAGTATTCCTATAGAACCTTCTTTCCAAAATATAATGGTTGTGACTGGGGAGGGCCTGAGAGAAATATGATGGAAGGACAGGGTAAACACACCTGTAGGCTTGTCACCTGTCCTAAGGTGAGAGTAGGGGCTGGGGCTGTGAAGAAGGACTGTTGTTTGCGTACCTACCATGCGCCAGGTAGGTGCTGGTAGTTTAGCACACATATTTTTTAAAAGGTAGGCATTGTTACTACCATTCTGCAGGAAATAGGCTCAGAGAGGTATAAGTAAGTCATCAATATGCATTTAAAAAGAAATCTAGTGTTGCTATACTCAGGTGATATTTATAGTCAAATTTCTATTGTGGCCTTCTGGTGCGTTTCCTTAGTCTTTTTTAGAAATTCATATGGAATTTCTAAAGGCTGACCGTGGTGGCTCACACCTGTAATCCAAGTACATTGGGAGGCCGAGGCAGATGCATCACTTTGAGCTCAGGAGTTCTAGACCAATCTGGGCAACATAGTGAAACCCCATCTCCACAAAAATACAAAAATCAGCCGAGAATTGGTGGCGGATGCCTGTAGTCCTAGTTACTCAGGAGGCTGAGGCTGGAGAATCGCTTGAGTCCCAGGAGTGGAGGTTGCAGTGAACCAAGATAGTGCCACTGCACTCCAGCCTGGGTGACAGTGTGAAAGCCTGCCTTAAAAAAAAAAAAAAAGAAATTCAAATGGAAGATTTTATTATGCCCCTGAAAGTGAGAATGGCATGTCTATGTACAACATGGGACAAAGTCAAAATAAAGGTAGTTGTGGAGTATCTCAGTGAGGGCCATACCTGAGGATACTTTGTTCTAGAACCTGGATCTGGTGCTGGTCTTGTTGATTTTGCTTCTTCATCTCTTCCTGTTCTTTTCCGCTGCTGATTCCATCTAGAAGCCATTTCTCCCTCAAGGCCTTTTTCTGATGTCAGGAAACATAAAGATATCTTCTTATATTGGTCAATAATTTCCAAAATCTCTTACTGCTTTCAAATCTTATGCATTTCAATACGTGACGCGTTAAAGAGGAATTATTTTCTCTCAGTGACTTGCCTGAATAAATCTGGTATTTTCTATCATTGTAACCTTCTTGACTCTATTCAAAGCCAGTGTTTATGCATCTAAATCCCATTTATACTTCAAGGTTTAGTTTGGGTCTCTCTTTCGGCATGAAGATCCCTGGCCCCCATACTCCTGGCAGCCCCATCCTGACCCTCACTTTCTGTCTTCAGAACCATGCCATACTGTATGTTTATCACAGTCATAATGAGACCTCGTAATATGATGTCTTCAGTGTCACCTGTTATTGATGGGTATATATCTTGTGTCCTTAACAAAGTCAAAAGCTTCTTGAAGCCATTTTGATACCTCCCCCCGGTGAGAGCATGCAATGACTGCTTTAAAAAAATCTTTAGTGGTATTAATCAGAATGGTGGGCAAAACCGAAGGTCACTGTTGTACCTTAAACATATTCAATGTTATTCTTAGGCTGTGTGGCAGCTGTTTATTGTTTAGCCTACTTAGCCCCCCTTCTTTCTTCTCAGAATCTCCCTGGTTATAGACATTCTTAAGTGCAAAATTTACTGATCTGTCTAAACGTTGGTGAGTTTTTGTCAACTTTAACAACACGCAAAGAATTATGTTTCACCAGATGGAACAAACAAAAACTGCTCTTGAATTTGCATTAGGAAATTAAACTCCTGGACCTGGAGTTTAAAGACCTAAGAAGACCTAAAACAAATGAAAAAGACCTCTAAAGGTTGGATGGGCTTTAATTAGCATGTAGCCTACATCTCAGTTAGGAAGTGTTAGATATATATGGTCATGTTATTTTCAAGGAGCTCAAGTTTCTCTTTTTCTCCTGGAATAAAAGGGCTCTTATTATGTATCTAATCTGCCCTATAAATTATTTGTTCAGTTATTCATTGTTAATTAATCATTGGGGATTCACTATATTGAAAATCCGTAGGAGAGAATGGAAACTTTATTTTCTGGGACTTCTTTCTCTTATATTGAAATTTAAATGAGAGTAAATATGAATAACTTTGTGTGTGTGTGTGTGTGTGTGTGTGTGTGTTTAAGGATGCTAGAATAAATACCACTGAGATACGAGTATCTCTGAATTAAAAAAAATTTAAAATTAAGTTTAGTTGTGATAGGTAATTACCAAAGGATGGTTATTTTTTACTAAGGCAATGACTTTTAAATCTTTTTCTCTTTTAAAAAAAGCCAATATAACATTATAACTTATAACATTACAAATAAATGTTATATGGAACTATAGTTTGGAAAACAGATGAATTCTGGACCTCTCTAATTGAAGCAGCGAGGGGGCCTGAAAGCTTATGGATACACAGAACATGGTTTGAAAACCACTAGATTGAGTAAATAACTTCACCCCCGATTGTCACATTTATGTTGGCCTTTTCAGAGTCTTAAGCAATTGCATGTGGACGATATATACCATAAGAGTAATTTGTATTACTCCACTCTGTGACCAGAGATTCTTTACCCCAGTGTTATCTTAACCATTGTTTGTAGCTGTTTAGCTGTTTGCAAAAATGTTTTCCTGCAGATCCAGTAAATAGGATTAACATTGGTTAAGATTCAGCTCCTGGGGTCAAAGATGCTAAGAAACTCTGAATATAGCAGCATTTTAATAATTTACCTTGATTCTAATTAATTTTTATTTAATGGAATTTTAGCTAATGCTTAGGAAAGAAGACAGCAACACCTATAGAGGTAAGTTTTACTCCTTACAAACCACCTATAAGAAAAGTTCCAGTCAATGGCATACGTAGTTCTATAACAAACACTCAGATGGGGTGGTCTTCTGAGGCCGAATAATAGAGGGTAGCGAATCATCCTTGTGATGTGATTAGGTTAACTTGGGGCTATATTCTTGGTTCTTAGTCTGGTTAGAAATAATCTTAATTTTGGTCTTATAAAAGTTTGTTCATGCTTCATAAGTTTTCATTTATGCCTGGTGAAGAACTCTTTGAACTTAAATATAAAATATTCAATTTGAACGTGCAATCAAAATGATATATGATGCAATCACATACATACTGTAGTAATCAAAACAGTTATTTTGCTTTTATGTCACAGTTTAGACTTGTGCTTTAGTATATGAGGCTAATGAGTATAATAAAATCTACAATGAAATTCAGAATTGAAAGGCATAGGAACTAAATGAAAATATGTGACATGCAGGTGATAGATCTTTCTGCAGTTTTTATAGGAAAAGGTTTTCCTGAAGCACTTCCATATCTACCCAGAAGTTACAGTAGAGTAGGAATAAATTGGTTTCTCATAGATTGAATTGAATGGACTCACGGAAATAAAAAATTTTTCAGATTGACTGTATTTTGTGTTTCCTGGTAACATGAGACTGTGATCGTATTACTAGGCAAGAAGATCCATACAGGAAGAAAATCTCGGAATGGTTGGAATATTAAGATGTTAAAAGTGTCCCAGAAATTCCCTTGCTAGCACACTCTGAGAATGATCATCAGGTTCAGGAGCTAAAGAATATCAGAGTTATCAGAGTGAGTTACTACAACTGTTTTGAAAAGTGTGCACTCTGATATGGGAGGAACACTTTGTAAATGTTTATGCTTACGTTGTGTAATGTGTGTCGCTGAAGTATAATGAACTAGTTTGCAATCAGGAAAGTGGAGAGGATAGTCATGAAAACCAGGACAAATGGATGAAGAAAGTAAGAGACAGGCTATAGAGGCTAACAGAGCTTTCTTAACTTGGTGAACACATGGTAGAAATGTTTTTAAAAATACTTTCGCACATTTTAAACCCCATTTTGGAATGATGCCTCGTTGCTGTTTGCTATAGCCAACTATTTTCTGTAAAACTTGGAAGAATGTGCTCTACTGAAGTAGCCACTCTGTCTTCTCTGTGCCCTGTGCAGTTTATGCCTCCCATAAAGTGTTTATCACAGAATAACTGTTATTGTGAGTTTATGTATCAGTTACCATTTTAAGGATACAGGCCAAATTTCACTTATTTTATATTCTTAGTGTCTAGCTTCATACCCTGTACATAATATGTACTTAATAAATATTTATTGACTAAAGGTCCTATATACATCCATACGAATTCTACTTATCAGTTAAGACTCAACTTGAATCCCATACCTTCAATAGTGCCTTCTTGACTACTCCAGATTAAAGAATACTTATCCTGTAGTTTAAATTAAAACACTGTCATTTATCTTGTTTATTTAATCTTGAATTTCCCAAATTAGGACAGTGTGTCATTTCCCCCAGCTCCCAGCCCTGCTCCATGCCACACACACCCGTTTTGGCCAGTGAACAACTTGGGAAAGTGGATAGCACTTTTGTGCAGAGAAAATTGAAATCTTTTGCTCCAGGTATAAGCATCTCTGAACCAGAGTGCATGATTGGCGAAGGAATATGGACAGGATTTTAGCACCATCATTTCAGGTACCTTTGTGCAGTACACAGTCTGCACAACTGTATATGGCAGTCCAAAACATGATAAATGTTTTGATTGGATTGGTTCAGGAGAGGTCTCCTGTGTTCTGGAGAGCAAACCAATAAGGAAGATCATGTACTACTTTCCAGACTGTTTTTGGCAAGTGCTGAAATGAGGTGCTACTTCAGAAATGGACCTTTCAGTGAGTCAGGCTTTTCATGTGAATCTTACTTTCTAGAATGAACTAAGGGGATATTTAAATCTTCTCATCTACTGTGAGCTCCACTGTTTTGTGGTTACCCATTCTGCAAGGACAGCAATCGCCCATTCTCAAGGATAGCTAGAGAGCTATCATTTTACTCAGAAGCAGGAAGTAGTTCATTGGGAGATTGGGATTGTGTGTATTGTGTGTGTAATTGTGTGTGTGTGTAAATTGTGCATGTGTGTGTCAGACAGAGAGAGGAAAGGAGAGCAAATGACCTCTGGTTTTGGAGTTAGAAATGCCCTATCTAAAAAACTTTCTAGATTTGATTGTTGATTTCATTTGAATTGCACTGGAACAACGTGGCACATTCTTTTTTTTTTTTTTTAATTTCATTGATTTTCTAGGAGTACACACTACATTTCTTGACAATGTATACTACTCATGTAAATTCAGTGTGACATATTGGAAGGGCAGCAGACTAGCTATGCTTTGAAATTATCCATCAAACATCAGAAATGTCAAGTTGTTTAGAAGCAAAGAAGCAAACAGAATCCAGAGAATGAGGCTAATTGGAATCTTAAATTATATTTCTTTTCAGAGGCAGGTACTTGTTCCATTAGAAAAATGAAGTCAGTTGCATTCGGCAAGTTTAACTGAACTTTGTAGACCCCGTGAGTGTGCAGCCTTGTATCATTAAGGGGATTCATTAAATCTATTGATAGCAGCCCTGCCAGATAAGTAGTTTCCTGCCTGGGCCTTTTCACAAGGAGCTGCTGTTTGTCATTTGCTTGCATCCTGTCACTAAGCTAAGTAATAAAATGTTGAAACTCAATGTGCTTTAATTACAAAATGACCACACCCAGTGAAAGATGTAAAATCTGATTTTAAACATGGAGAGTTATTTCTGGTTATGATCTCATGGTCTGTCAAAACAAAATAAAACAAAAACCCGAAGCATACTCAAGCAACATTGGACTCATTGCACTGAACTTTTAGATACAAGCATCCTTGACGAGGCTAGACACTGTTCTGCACCCCCAAGGGAACGACTGGCCTTTCATTGATTTCAAAAGGCACTTCCTAGCTGGATCCACTCCCTAGGGATGTTAAGCAAGACTGTGAGCAGGGCCAAATTCTCAAGACTGAATTCTCAAGGTTGCTCAAGAAAATTGAGAAACTCAGTAATAAAGAATAAAAGTAATAAAACCATGTTTTCAACTTTGCACATGTTGGCTAGAAGGTAGTACTCTCATATGCAAATATTACTAGCTTGTTGGCCTCCCCTGTGGTTATTACAATGTTAGTCAAACTATCTAGAAATTTTTTTTCTTTCCTGAAGCTTTTTTACTATTGAAATTTGAGTACCAGTAGAATTTTTGAATACAAAAATCATTGAAATGAAATTAAAGCCATAAATTACCTTCAAATGCTGGTGCTTTAGTTTGTCTTCCTCTATTTTCAGACGCTTCTGTGAGATTTCTTCCTGTATTTTTCTTTTATCCTGAAATAAAAAAGTTCCAGTATATTTTATTTTTAAAATTTGCTTAATTACGTTTCCTTGGGGTTGTTGGCACTGTCTGAATGGCTCGTTAGTGATTTTTTTTTGGCATTGGTGCGAAACTGCTTTGGAAACTCCTATTTCAAAGCAAAGGAGAGCAAAGTGAGACATTTGAAGCATTTTCCTGATGGGAAAGCACATGAAAAGGTACCTTTTCAAAGAGGGCTTAAACATCCTTCTTCACTCCCCTTTTCTTTCTTCCCCATTAGTCTAGCAAGATTGACCTACTGAGTGATGTAATCGCAAAAGTGAATTGTAAGGAGACAGTTTTGAAATAGATGTGAGGAAACATCGTGAGAAGAGAGACTGATCCTGGCCCAAGGTTTGAGAAGCTTCTGGGTGAAAGAACTTATGTGGCAAAACTGGTCAACCTATGGATCATTAGAAACACTAGGAAGTTGGAAAGTGGGACTGTTTCCTCCTTGTATAGCCTGCTATGGGAAGATAGAGGAAAATAGTTTAGATAGTGCTTCTTAACACTAAGAAGGCTTTTTAGCTCAGGTAAAACAAAACTCATGAAGATATATTGTATCTTTCACCAAGTTTAAATTACATTACTTCAGACAACCCAGAAAGCATAACTACTAATACAAAAAGGTTGTACTTTTAAGAAAATATAGCAAATATACTAAGTAGATAGCCTGGGTTTGACTTCTGCCTCCTCCACTTACTATCTCTGTGTCTTGGGACAAAATCCTTAGCTTCTCTGTGCCTCAATGACCTCATCTGTAAAATGAGGATACTGAGAGTACCTACTTCATAAGATGTGAGCATTAAATGAGCTGATATATGCAAAAGTTTCTAGAACAGTGCTCGTCACAGTGCTCTAGAGGTATTTAATAACATTAAATAAATAAATATATAACTTGTTAATCACACAGAAAGCAACACATTAAATCTGACAGTGCTTTCATTAGCTTGAAATGTTTTAGAGATTCTCTGGAATTGTTTGAGACATATGACTAGTCATACAAAAAGGTCTTTATTTCCTCATTTTTGATCAGAGGTGACATTCTCTCCATCTTATTAATATGTGTTGGTTTTAAATCTGCTTTCAAAATTAAAAACTCCCAAAGGATGAAATTTTGTTGCCAATGAAGACATCCAAAAGAAGTAAGCTATAAAGGTAATTTAGAAGAAGGAGATCCAAAAATATTTGGCAGTGTTATTGATATAAGTGCATTATTGATATATAAGTGCATGGCTTCCCTGATGTGACTATTTTGAAGATAAAAACTCTTTTTTGATGTATAATTTCAGGTACATTTGTTGAAGAAAAGCAACATATTGCTCTCCAACTGTATGCTGTGTTTCTCTTTGCATGTCAGGAGAATATATGATTTCATCAGCTTATTATTATTATTGAGATAAGGTCTTATTCTGTTGCCCAGGCTGGAGTGCAGTGATAATCACGGCTCACTGTAGCCTTGATGTCCTGGGCTCAAACAATCCTCCTATCTTAGCCTCCTGAGTAGCTGGGACTACAGCGCGCACTACCATGCCTGGCTAATTTTTTGATGTTTTATTGAGACAGGGTCTCACTATGTGACTCGGGCTATATCAGCTTACTTTCAAAATTTCATAAGTATTTCTTTTGGAAAAAAAATAGCTAGGCAACAGGCATGCATCTTGAGAACCACTTCTTTCTTTGGATGAAATCTGGCCATTAGTAACAAAAACTCTGGAAGCCTCTGTGAGTCAGTTCTTCACTATCTCTAGAGGTTGTTATTGAGCAAATATTAATTATATTTTAAATTCATTGTGCCAAACATTTTGGTAATTATTTTTCAGGCACCATTTTACTTCATACTCATCATAACAAAGAGATACTATGATAATTTCCATTTACAAAGAGGAAATGGAAATTTAGGGGAAATTAACTCATCCAAGTTTCATCTGACAATTATCAGAGCCAGGATTTGAACCCAGGCAGTCTGAAGTCAGCCTCCACACTCCTAGCCAATTCACTGTGCCATTCCCTGGAGTGGAAAGTTAATCAAGCTGGTCACAAATTCTGCCTTTTTCTTCTCCTTCATGAAGTACTGTGGCCAGGAGGCAGCACTGGGACAAGCAGCACTGAGTGTGACCTCTCATTAGCAGGGAGCACATTTTTAGCTCCCTAGAGGCTGGTGCTGCAACTAGCTCTCCATGAAAAGCCCATAGAGAAGAGCATGTTTTGTGTCGTGGACAGGATTGCTGAACTCAGCAATGCCTCCCCACCCCTGCTCATTGCCAGTTTGGGCTAGTTTGCCATTTGTGCTAGTTTCATCTTGGGGTTAGTAATCAGGTAATTGAATCTGTGGGTAGAGGCATGGCATCTGGAGTATTTTGGCAACACCAGGCTTATACAAGAGTTGCTAAGGAATACTAATGTTTTGTCACTCAGAGGTAATATAATGCCTCTCTTGTATCAGTCTAGGTATGTAGGAAGGAAATTTCATAATGTTTATAGGCACGATCCTATTTTAAGATAGGTGTACTTTTTCCTCATAAGATATTCATCAGCACAGAGTTATTGTTTCTTTGCCAAATTTCACTGGACTCTGTTAGCATTAATGAAAAATAGTATGACAATAACTTTGTTTCAGTATAGCAGAATAAACTATAAGTCAACCTTAAGATGTTTATCTGCCGGGCGCGGTGGCTCAAGCCTGTAATCCCAGCACTTTGGGAGGCCGAGGCGGGCGGATCACGAGGTCAGGAGATCGAGACCATCCTGGCTAACACAGTGAAACCCCGTCTCTACTAAAAATACAAAAACTTAGCCGGGCGAGGTGGCAGGCGCCTGTAGTCCCAGCTACTCGGGAGGCTGAGGCAGGAGAATGGCGTGAACCCGGGAGGTGGAGCTTGCAGTGAGCTGAGATCCGGCCACTGCACTCCAGCCTGGGTGACAGAGCGAGACTCCGTCTCAAAAAAAAAAAAAAAAAAAAAAAAAAAAAAGATGTTTATCTAGCTCGGTTGCTAGTGTACCAAAAGTTATCATCGTCAGCTAATTTCTTCCCAAATTTTCATGGAGCAAATAAATGTGAAATGCCATCTGCTTCCCCAAATTTCCCCAGCACCTGGAGCACTTCTATAGATAGCTGTCACAACCTGGCACATCAGACGTTACTGGTTATTAACGTAACCATTATGAATAACATATTGTTGCTTATTTCTCAATGTTCAACTACCTTGACTTTTTGTTCAATGGGCATTTACCTAGATTTTTAGCCATCTGACAGCCTATTTTAGCAACTGACGCCCACAAATTTCAATCAGGAAAAGGTTATCTCTTAATTATTTTGAAAATTAATTTATTCACCTTGTACAACTATAAAGTTATTGTGACCATCTATTAATATGATCCAATGATATTAACACAATCACATATTTGATAAAAAGTAAGCACAATGCTTAAGAGTATAAGTATTTTAGTTATATTATTGATTAACAATGTGCTAAATTCTAATATGCCTAATCCTGTCAAGAAGGCAGAATTGCCTTCTTGTTTGATTATTGATTTATTCAACACTTAGCTACTTATGTGCAAATGCTATATTCAAGATGACATTAGGAGTTGTGCAGTGTTTAAAAATTATTTGGTAGATGTGAGTTTACATTCTTTTTTTTTTTTTTTTTTTTAGACAGCATCTTGCTCTGTCACAGAGGCTGGAGTGCAGTGGCATAATCGTAGCTCACTGAAGTTTCAATTTCCCAGGCTCAAATCATCCTCCTGCCTCAGCCTCTCAAGTAGCTGGGACTATGGGTGCACATCACCACACCTGGCTATATTTTTTATTTTTATTTTTAAGAGACACAAGGTCTTTCTGTGTTGCCCAGGTTGGTTTCAAACTCCTGAGTTCAAATGATCCTCCCACCTTGGCTAAAGAAAGTAATTTGTGCAAGTAACTGTAGTCTAAGAAATAAAGTTATTACATGTAATAGTTTTTCTTTCTGTCTTTACTTTTTTTTTTTTTTTTTTTTTTTGAGACAGAGTCTTGCACCATCATTTAGTCTGGAGTGCTAGATTGTAGTGGCACAATCTTAACTCACTGCAACCTCTGCCTCCTGGTCTCAAGTGATTCTCGTGCCTGAGCCTCCCGAGTAGATGAGATTACAGGCATGCCCAACCACGCCCGGGTCATTTTTGTATTTTTAGTAGAGATAATGGAGTTTTGCCATGTTGGCCAGGCTGGTCTTGAAATCCTGGCCTCAAGTGATCTGCTTGCCTTGGCCTCCCAAAGTGTTGGGATTACAGGCGCGAGCCACTGCGCCAGCCAACATATAATAACTTTAGTAGTAACACATGATATCACTAAGGCACTAGTAAGGATGCAGGTTGAGGGGAGACAGGGAGAGGTTGTTCCTAGCTGATGTCATTAAGAGAAACTTTGAAGCATCTGAGTGCAATATTTTGGGTGGTTACAGTGGGGCTGGGGAGTAGGGAGAAAGGGCATTCAAGTCAAGGGCTTGATGTGAGCAACAGCCTGGAACCAGCACACTGGGACATTATTTAAAACAACAAGTCTGGAATCTAAGTTACCATATAAGGAGTAGCAGGAAATTAAGGACAACCAGATGAGGATAGATTCTCAGTAGCGAATACTGAATGGCATGACAAAGGGTTTAGAATTTATTTACATATTGAGATAAGGAGCAATAAAAAGTTTTCAGGGGAAGAAGAATCATAGAGTTAAAAGCATGTTTTAAGAAGTTGAATATGGCCTCATTGTATAGTAGCTGTGGAAGGGAGAGAACAGAAAGAGGAGAATCAGTTAGGCCACTGCACAACTCATACATAAGGCCATGAGAGCGTGAATGAGAAGGAGCAGAGGTTACGGATGTCAGAGTTAATAAGGAGTTAGATTTGTCAGGACTTGGCAACTGATGACATCTCATTGAGGAAAAGGAAAGTGTCAAATGGAATGTAAGGCTCTTATGCTTAGGCAACTGACGGGAGAGCAGAATGACACATAGAAATAGGAGTATCAGGAGAAGGAAGATTTTGGGAAAAAAGATGGATTCACCAAGTTTGAGGTGACCTTGGGCCAAATAGGTGGAATTATCTGCTAGGCAGTTGGAATGTTGGATGGAGAGAGATGAAGAATCAGAGCTAGAGATAAAGATGTGGGAGTTTTGAAAGGGATAGATGAGAGCAATGGGAGACATTTTTTATGAAAAGAAAAGGAGGCTAAGGAGAGCCTCCATGAAGCACCTACCTTTAATGGGTATCGGAGAAGGGGAACCCATGTGGAAGTTTATTTTGGGTCAGTCTGATATTATTTATAATAGGACTTGGTGAATTTGGCTGCATAACTGAAAGGAGCAATGAACGAACACATGTTATTTCAAACAAACAGATTGTGGGGAGCGCAAAGGGCAACCACTGAGTCATGATATTGTAAGTTGTGAGAGATCTACTAATCCTAGAGTCCAAATGCTTCATTTTACATGTAAGAGTTTGAAACCTTAAGAGGTTAAGTGGCTTGCTTAGAAAGGTATTTAGTAGCAGGGCCAAGACTTGTAAGAAGATCTTAATTCTCAGTCCTGGGCTCTTTTTACTTCTCACTATCTCTACAAAAGAAAAGCATGGTTGTGGGCATTTAGGCAAGGATAAAAGTAAAGAAAAATAGAAGCCATCATACTACTTGACTAGAAAGAGGGTATAGGTAGTTTTTCTAAACCATCTGAAACAATTGGAAGAGGCAAGTTAGAGCAATGACTGAAGAATTAAAATAGTTGAATGTTTTCAGGTTCATTTTGCTAGAAGCTGATAATCTTACAACTTCATGATTAGCTTTGCTGATATTTTCATTGCCTAGGGTCCGAAAAGAACACTAGTAGAAACCTCTTATTTGAATGTAATTACTACCAACAGTGCAGAGTTGGTGGTGTACAAGTAATGGTAACTTGGAAAAAAAGAGATGTGCTAACAATATTCTTAGGAAAGAATCCAGGGCATAATTAGAAGTTTACCAGATTTCAGTAAAAGTATGTCTTAACGATTCTTGAGAAACATTCTTAAAAAAATTATTGAAAATGGAGCAAAAATTTCAAGAGGGAACACAGATCATAAGGCGTGGGCAATTTACGAATGGAAACATGGATACACAATTAAAAATGATGTCGGGTAAGAGGAAAAGAGAGCTACTATTTAAAAAAATAAAACCAAATCATTTACTATCACTGAGAGTTTCCCAATAAGTTCACACAACCAAGAATGAAGATAGGACGGTGACACTTATTTATAATAGTGTAAATAAGGTAAAAATTCAGGGTGATGTGAAGATGTGAAACATGAAAACACCGAGGGCACAAAAAGTGCATGTGTGTGTGTGCGTGTGTGTGTATGCATGTGTGTTATGCTAAGAACAAAAAGATAAAGGCAACAAGATGACTGCTGAGATACATAGCATAATATTAAAATGACAGAGGTAAAATACTATTCCGTTTCTACTTTACTTTCATATTTTTGATTAAGGAGAATAATCTTGATCCTCAAAAGGGTAGAACAAAAATGTCTAAAGGGAAATCAAAGCTGAAGAAGAAATACAGCATTAAAGACAGAGCTGCTCTAGTCTTCAGTCTCTGATGGGTTTCATTTCAGTGGGTAGAAAAATTTATAGACATGACAGAAAAATATTGTTAAGTAACCTCCTTGGAATCTTGGATGAAGTGAAAAGATACCAGAAGACTGAAAGTGGCAAATGACCCAATTTTTTGAAGAGGCAAAGAGGTGAATAATGAATATTTAAAGACTGGTGAAATTATGGATTAATCCCTAGCAAAGTTGTAGAGTGAACTGCATCTAGACAAGGAATGTGGTATTTAGACAAGGAATAAGTCTAGGTGGTAGCAGTTGATAACTAAAAACAAAGCATTTAAAACACACTATTTTTTATTGCTTAATTATTTCAAGATCTGCAGATAACAAAGGTTTAAGCTGGTTTTAATGATAACTAACATTTATTAATTTTTTAATGTTTTTAATATTATTTGTCATCTAAGACTCAATAATTATTCATCCATATTTTCTTTTAAAAAATGACTGTAATTCAGCTGAATTTATTTTGATTCATCATAGATGCTGAGTAATTGTTTTTCTAAATTTTTAACTATGTATCTGAAGTTTTATCAAATAATTATTTCCTATTGACTTAGGATGAAACTTTTATTACTTACTAATTTTTGAAACTGTACATTAGGGTCTGGTTGCAGGTTATCTGTATAGTTTTCCAACTATTGATTCTGGTACCAATACTGCATAGTTTAGATCATTTACCAATTAGATACATTCAAGTTTTCCTTTATTGCTCTTATCAAAAATGTATTGATTAATAGCCATAGTTTATTTTTCTAGTTGGACTTTGGAATTGTTTCGTTAAATTCCAATAGAAACAAAATCGAAAACCCAACTAATTCCTTATTTATCCACATTCCCCACCAAATCAGAGAAATCAACCAACCAACCAACCAACCAACCAACCAAACAAGCAAAAATCTACACACCTTGATGAAATTTAAAAAGTTACTCTTAATGGTCACTATCCAGAGATAATCAGAGATTGATAATGTTATATAAGATTTATATCTGCATAGTTTATTACAGTTCATATAAAATTGGGATTATTTTTACATGTTTAGTAATATAAATTGGCCACACCAGCAATGGATGAGAATATCTCCTTAGAGATATTGTTTGAAACTGTATTAAACTGAAAATAAATTTGGAAGTATATGATAACTTTTCTGTTTTAAAACTGCACTTTCAGGAATAATATGTGTCTCTGGTCACATATAGTATGTCACTTGGTAAAGTTTTGTTAAATACTGCCCATTTCCTTAGTAGGTATAAAAATGCAAACATTTCTTCATGTAAATCTGGCATACTTCCTTACTAGTATTATTTTTAAATTTTAACATTGCAAAATGTTGTAGCTATTAAGGATGGAAAATTTTCACATTATATTTTCTGATTAATTTTTGTTTTACAGAAAACTACTGCTTTTTATATATTCATTGTGTATCTGGATTCTTTACTGAACTTTCAAGTCAATTCTTATTCTTAACCTTAGAGACACTGAAGATGAAAACTAGAGAGTTCATTAACTTTCTCAAGTCACGTGATTGATCGAGTGGTGGAACTTGTGTCAAACCTGATTTTCTACAATTCCAGGGGTGATGCTTTTTTATCTTTTTATTTTTATTATTTGCTTTCTTCCTTATTGCTTTCCAAATATATCAATAGAAATACAATTCCCCAAATAAGGGACATTAGAACAGCAAGGGGCTTTATACTCATCAGAGTTCTGATCAACTCTTAGCACCAACTTCTAACAGTTACACTGACAATTTGGAGACTGTCTGGAATGAGTCTGTGAAGAATGACTGAAATCCAGAAAACAAAGCTGCATAGCTTCAGTGGCAGGAGTCATGATAATTGGGTGGAAGTTAAAGGCAACCAGATTCTGGTACATTATGTCAGAACTCTTAACCCACAGAGTTGTTCTCAAATGGAAAAGGGTGTTTTAAGGGGTGTTGATCCACCTGCTATCGAAGTGCTCAAGGAGAAGCTCAAGGTGAGCTTGAGCATGGTGTTAACAGAGTGAGGACATGGATAAAGAAGTTTCTACATTTTCTTCTGTTCCAATGATTATGCCTGCATCTAGCTTTGAAATATCCTACTTCTTAAGTTAGCCATGGGAATTGGGCATGGTTATCACTACTATTTATGGGGTGAATTAAAAGCACAAATTTTCTAAACCCCATTTATCAAATAATTGTAGTCTTCTTTCCCAACCTTACAACACATTCTAACAGACCTCTAAACAGAATCCAGTGTGTGTTTTACTTATTTATTCCTTTGTCTACCCTATCTTGTTTGTTCTAACAAATAGCGACAAAACAAAACAAAACCAGGATAAACAGCAAACACAAAACAAACCCCTGAATAATCAAGGGGTGATGGTAAACTTGGCCAGGTCTTCAGTGAAGAAAAATCTGTCAGTAGGCCAGACAATCATTAGCTTTCACCCTTTCTCAGCTTGATTGTATTTGTTCATTCATTCATTCACCCACTCAGGACGGTTTGTTTTGTTTTGTTTTGTTTTGGTGCTCCAGCTAGTGTTGAGCTCTTTGTTGAGGGAACTGTGAAAGATGCAAGGATGTCTTTGTCTTGAGAATTCCTGGCTGGAGGGAAGAAGCTACGTAAAGATGTGGGATGGGGAGGAAGGCAGAGGCAAAAAGGGCCTGAACTATTAGGTGTTCTGAAAAATCACTTTGATTCTGTTCCAACCCTCTTAAAACAATAACAAATGCTTCTGAAATGACACCACAATCTCTTCTTGCCCACTTCTATTCCTTGCAAACTGGGGAAAGTAGGAGGAAACTGCAGAGGTGGAGAACTGCTTCAGGTTAGAAAATGTGGTTAAGCAAAGCAGAACCTCCATAGTTTCTTCTCTTGACTCCACTTCAAACTGTATTCACAAGCGTGAACAACAGAAATCTGAGGAAGTTCTTTTCCTTTTTTTCTTTTCTTTTTTCTTTCCTTTCCTTTTCTCTTTTCCGTCTTTTCCCTTCCCTTCCCCTTCCCCTTCCCTTCCCTTTCCTTTCCTGATGGAGTCTCACTCTGTTACCGAGGCTGGCGTGCAGTGACGCAATCATGGCTCACCGCAACCTCTGCCTCCCAGGTTCAAGTGATTCTCGTGCCTCAGCCTCCCAAGTAGCTGGGATTACAAGCATGGACCACCATGCCCAGCTAATTTTTGTATTTTTGGTAGAGACTGGGTTTCAGCGTGTTGGCCAGGCTGGTTTTATACTCCTGGCCTTAAGTGATCTGCCTGCCTCAACCTCCCAAAGTGCTGGGATTATAGACATGAGCCACCGTGCCCAGCCAGAAATCTGAGGAAGTCCTGAACAGGGGTCAGGGGTGTGATTTTGATGTTTATAAAAATTTATCATGATGGTCAGAGAATCCGATAAGCAGAGGAATGGATTCAAGTTCCAACATTTGACTAATTCCTTAGCTTTTCTTGGCCTTGGCTTTCTACTATAAAACGGGAATGATAACATATGCTTTTGAAAATACTCATAGGACTAATTAGACAAATGAGATAAAATGGATGTGAAAGTTTTATTTTTCATAGCCTAAATGCTATGTAAGAATAGGCACTGTTATTATTGTTAGAAATCTCACAATTCTTTTTCTTAGGAGATGTCCATTTTATTCCACAGTTGTTAGCATATTTGATTAATAATAGCTGTTGTAGCCCACTTTGCTATGTTACATCATCCTGTGTCAATCACTGATACATTTAATAGGTTGAAAACTTGATGCTTAGGACAGAAGAATCTAGTTTTAAGTTCCATTCAGAACTTCTGAGGATAACCTAGCTGTGTGTCTTAAGTGGCTTGACTGAATCCTCTCAGTCCCTGGGATTTTATGTAGAAACTATAATTACAGATCTCACTCAAACTGCTTTGATGATGTTTTAGGAAAATGTGCATGCCACAGGGTTCTGGGTAAGGGAACTTCTTAAGCAGTAAATGTTCATGGAGTCTCTTCCCAAAATGACATTACTATCATTTAAATAAATTAAAATATTCTTATTTCATTTTAAGAGAGGGTAGGTAGTTGGAGACTGTAGATTAAAAAGTGGAAGTCCTATTGCAGTTTTAGCATTGAACTATGTTACATTTGTTTATACTCTGGTTAGTCTTAGATGCTTATTCTCTAATTTGTTTTAATCATAGTTTTCTAAAGAAGCAGCTTTTCCTTTCAACCATCCAGTAATGTTCAGAAAGTTCATGGGGATCTTTGTCAGTAGAGGATTTAGCAAAGTAGCATTATCATTCTGTTGCACAGTGGAAAAACCTTCCCTAGTTATCAAAAAGCAGTTTCCTTAATGAGCTATCAAAATTATTATACCTCATCACATGGTCTCCTTTATGGGTGGGCTATTATGTTTGGCAAAGAAGTGTGGCATACCACATTTGTTTGAAGAAACCTTTCTGTCTCTGGAAGAAACATGTAATCTTGGTACAGCACTGTGGAAAATTGTGCTGAGGTTACATTGTTGACTATTGTGGCATGGGACTTTTTTATTTAGAAGATTGCTACATCTTCATGTACCATCTTCATGTGAATTTCTTTGGAAGCTCATGACAAATTAGAAGTTGTTCCTCTAACTATGTCTTCATCATGAGATATGTTGGTTAACAATGGGGCATTATACATTCTTTGGCCACTGGTACTTTAAGAATTCCTTAGAACTCTAAATAATACAATGATCCAAACACATGTTAAGGTATGCCTTTGTTAAAGACCCAGGCTAGTTTACACTTGTTTTTACTCTCTCACTGATTCAGATAGAGCGAATAAGGAAAAATATATATGGCCAGTCTGGAATACAGAAGCAGGGCTGACTTCTTGGGTTTGTGACCTGTGAAGTCACCCAGGGCATCATGCTCAGAAGGGCCTAGCACTTAGATCAAAGCTCTGTTGTCACCGCCTTGAAATTTTGAATACCTTTTGAACAAGGGCCACCACATTCCATTGTGTTTTTGGCCCCACAAATCACACGGCAGGTCTTGCTTTGGGCCACTGCCTTATTGACTGTTAGATGATCCCAGATATTGACAAAAAGGGAACAAGATGAGGTAGAGTGCTCGGAGACACTTGTAACAGGGAACATGTGCTAAAGAAGTAACTAGAACCCATCTGTGTTCATGTTATTGTTTTAATATTGGTCTCTGTACTGTGGAGATTTCTGTTTTATGTAAAGAACTCCATGCCTCTTAAATTCCTATATTTACAAATCAAGAAAAACTTATTTGGGTATTTGGGAGTGGAAAGCAGTAGGGAGTGGATCTGGGGAAATGTGAGAGGTTTGTTTTTTTTTTTTTTCATCATGAGTGGCTTTGGCCAGCAAAATCTGGCTCTGCTGCTTAAATTCCAGTGTCAGGACTTTATATGGCTCCTTTCCAAATGGAGGCAGTCCTAAGCAGGTGCTTGTACTTGTGATTATTTTTTTTGTCCAACTTTTGACAGAACTCACCCCTTCACGTCTAGGCTCAAACGTCACCCTCTTTGTGAAGCCCATCCTGACCACTCTATTTAAACTTACAACGCACTCCCATCCCCACTCCTCACACTCCAGATTCCCCTTATTTCACCTCTTTTCATTCAAATGCACAAGGTGTGGTGCATAGTAGGTGCCTAATAACCATTAATTGAATAGAGGCATGAGAGACTGTGTTGATAACACACATTCCTTACAATTAAAGGCAAGCCTGGATGAGAATAAAATGTCTGCTTTCTTCTTACTCTCTTTTCCTCAGTGGAGTCTGTTCTCTGAAAGTGGATTCTGGTTCCTTTTTTTTTTTTTTTTTTTTTTTTTTTTTTTTTTTTTTGAGACGGAGTCTCGCGCTGCGTCACCCAGGCTGGAGTGCAGTGGCGCGATCTCGGCTCACTGCAAGCTCCGCCTCCCAGGTTCACGCCATTCTCCTGCCTCAGCCTCCGAGTAGCTGGGCCTAACTTCCTCTGAGTTCATCCTTCAAATAGAACTGAGTCTCTGGTCACAAGACAGTCTAAGATCTAATTTTCCAGTTTGAGCATATTCATATTTGTAATGGTATTTTCCAATGTCACTGTAGGCATGGGGGTAAGAAAATGTATTAGCTGTGGAGGAGATGTCAAGAGTATACGGAATGTCACTCATTCTAAGGGAATCTTTGTGTTTTTGAGGAGAGATTCCTTGGGCCTTTTCATTGTTCTTCAGTGTGGCCCACGTTCACTTTCAGACAGGAACTCTGCAGGGATAACTCTGTCAGTGGTACATTCAGTCCTTCATCTCATGCTTCTCGAGAGTGCTGGAGTCATTGGTATCCTCAGTTCCAGTATTGTTAAAGGTGAATTTCAAATTACTAGTCTATTTCAAAATACTATTGAGTTCCAGTTAACTCTCCTTTTGTAGAAAGATCAACTATTTTTAAAAATGTGTACTGACTTGAAAAGGGCCTCAAGAGACATTTTAAAGATCAACATAATATTTAATTAACTTTAAGCAGCCCTGCTTTAAAATTATAGTTGAAAACTGAACTTCTAGGCAAAGGGGTACTTTGACCATTAATTTGGTAAGGGAAGAGTTGGTGCATGGATAAAGTAATAAGGAAGAACATGAAAGCAATTGTGTAAAATAGAATCTATGTTTGGTACACCCAAACTGAAGTACCTACCCTTGAACAATTGTTTCTACATACTATCATAATTTTGCTCTTATTCTCTTTAAATCTTTGAGAAGACGTCTGACTAATCAAAAATTCAATTTACTGATCTGATATGAGAAATGAATGGCTTCACGATAGTTATTTAGTTTTCAATTTGAGAACCTAAGTATCTCATTTCAACTACTTAATGTGTTTAATCTTTTTTTTTTTTTTTAAGAAAAAGAAAAAGATGGGCACTTGGATCTTGGTTCTGTCAAATTCTAGGTATATTTTTTCAATTTATTTTTTCAATTCTCTTTTCAATTTATTTTTTCAATTCTTTGCAGTGAACATAATGACTTTTTAGGCACTTGAAACCAGATAGAATAAATACAACTGTGAAGATTATTTTATTTTATAGCCAGTCATTGGAGAAACAAATTTTAATGTAAAAATGAAATAAATCCTATAGTGTAAAAGTTTTTTTCTTTTTTTTCTTCCAAAGTGAGGTCTATGTGTTGGTATGTCTGGGTGCATTTTTCTGATTTCATTCTTGAAGAATATAAAAAATTATTTCCAGTGTAGGTAAACAGGAGGAAAAAGCTAAAATGCAAAGATTCTCACTGAGTTTTAGTCTAGATTGGAGATTCTGAGGCTTAAGTACTTCCAAAAATGAAATAATTCTTGCAAACTCTCTGCATACTCTGTGATTTTGTTTTCCTAGAGGGGAAGAGACTAGCTGAGGTGGCTTCCTGGGCAAGGCAAGGGTGAGGGCGAGGAAAGCTGGCATGTCCCAGGGCGTCCAAGAGGGAGGAGACTGGATGTGCTGTTTCCATGGACACACCACTGCTCCACTTTTCCTCTAGGTGGTGACAAATGTGACTGGATTTAGCCTGCTGAGGTGTAGGCTGGTTTATGAGAAATTTGTTCCCATAAAGTTTTTCCAGTTTTTTCCCTACAACCTTTATACAAGTAGATTACTTCCAAGCTAGAATTACTTTGTGATCTTACGTTGGAGATTTGTTTAATCCTTTCTAATGGGATATATTCAGGCTGATGGAATAATCCAAATATTTTTTTAATCATCAAAAAAGCCTACATCTGTATATTCAGGAACCTACTTACTCTCTTGATGGCTTTTAAGGCATTATGACGATTTTCTGTTTCTATTTGCAATTGGAACCTTCAGTGACTAAGATTCCTAGCCTTAGAAATAACTGTATACAGCCATATCTTTGGAAATGTGTGGTTTTGGTAAGAGTTATAAGGTGCACTGGAGGGAAAAAGGGCTCGAGCAAGGGTGTGCCCCAACTGAAAGAGGAAAATTCAGAACAAGGGTCTACTTGTCTATTTCAATTAGCTAATTAGGAGATATAAGCATTAGAAATAGTGGAGCTTGTGACCACACAACTCACGCAGTCTAATAAAGTAACCTTTAGACAACAGCTGTAATGTAACAGGCCCGTGCCAAAAACAACAGAGCAGAGCCGAGTTCCTGTCCCTTAAAGCAGGACAGCTGAGATGGTGTCTCAGTGTAACAACAAAAAAGAACAAAACAAAACAAACAACAATCCCGATCAAGGTTTTCTGAAGAGAGGAAAATGTAATAATTAGAAGCTAGACATTTAGCAAAGCATTGTTTTAAGGATAAGTAGCAACCTTATCAATAGACTTCTGGTGTCTTACTACTGGCTAAGAAGACATTTCAATTTACTGAATGTTTCTGGGTGAAACTGAGACATTGTATCAATTTAGTAAAAAATCTAAATTAGGATTAGCGTAATTAGCTATACAATGAAAATTTTAAGAACAACAACAACAAATCCCTGATCTAGCATCAGTTTTTAAAAAGTACTAATTTTTTTCCTATACCTAATGTCAGTGGCAGAAAACGCTGAGAAACTGGGATATTGCTTTATAAAGATCTTTTATTTCTTAAAACAATTACATCAAAAGTTGTAGCTAATGATAAATGATTGTGACACAGATTTTCAAGTTACTGCCAAACACAGGGCTTTATAAAATTAAAAAGAAAGCTGGATCATTTAAGAAAAGTAATTTATTTCTTGCTTTGACTTTTTCCCGGAACAAACATAAAAAATGTACGATTTTCCTTCTCGGTATTAACAAAATATTTTCCAAATCCACTGCATGCACTGCATTCCTTTATCAGGATCTTATTCAGTTTGTGACTCTGCTGGAAACTGATATCTTAGAATTAATCTGATACGTGCTTTTACCTACTTTTCTCTTGTTTAATGCTTAAATTACATATACTAACATTCATTTTAATTATCTTAGGTTTTCTGGAACATGCTATCACAATACAAATACAAAGTTTCAGGTCATTTTTAAAATTTCTTTTTCTCTCTTTTAAAAAAATGCTAACTTTTTGATGCATTCATAGCTTAAAAAAGTTTCCAAGTTGGGGATCTGTGTTTTGATCTAAGACCAGTCAAACGAACATTTAAGGAAAAACTGCATTTCTAAGGTACACAGAGTGTGAAAGATAGTTAATCAGACTGCCTTAACAGCTTTTGATTGTTGTTTAAAACGCAGGCACAGCCTTTTTGAAAATCAAGAACATTTGCCCTGTACTCAGGTTCTGAAGCCCCAGAGTTACAGAGGGTCATAAGGGTTAAGAGAGAAACAGAGACGCGTCCATGAAGGCTGACAGTTCTGTTTTTCCACTTACAAGGGCTCAGCGACAGGGGCAGCCGGCCACGGTCTGCCTTCCTCTAAGCAACCACCTTCATGAGTTATAACTGTACGCAGACTTACTGTGATGGCCTGGAGTCTTCCCTTCACCAGCTCAGCTTCTTCCATTCTAGAAGTCAAGGACAGTCAGACGGGGAAGCAAGTCCAAAGCTACCATAGATCAAGGAGCCTCCTGGGGGAGAGGAGCGGGGGTGACAGAAGAGAAGCAGGGAGAAATCCGCTCTTTGCACCAGTGGAGAAATGGAGAAATTCCCGACTTGTCAGGAGCGTCTCCGAGCAGATGCACAGATCAGGCCAGACAGACACATGTAATGAGGGTGTGCTGGGGAGGCAGACGCTGAGGCTGCTGGCATGAGTTGACTGACAAGTTTGAACGGCAGCGGCACAAGCCCTTTTCCTTCAGGAGCTGCCAGCTCTTTGTTGTAATGTGCACAGTTAGCAAGGCACATTTTCTTATTAACTGTTCCTTACCCAATTCATTATTTTCCAGGAGTGGCACAGACAGCCAACACACTGAGTGTTTAATCAGCCTCTGCTCTAGCAACACACAGCCATCCCCGGATGTGTGGGTCTGTGTGTGTTTGTACCAAGCTCGTTTACCTGCTCTCTACCTCTAGAGAGAGAGCCTTACCTTGGCTGAGGCAGAAGTGCCAAGTCACTTGTTTGCCTTTCTTCCACTGATTGGCTTTGATAATAATACAACAATCTATAGCTACTTTAAACTTCATGTAGCGGTGAATTTACGTTGGTTTGTTCTCCCCCTTCTACACCCCACCCCCGACCCACCTGCTCAGCAATTTGTTGCAAACTTTGGAATCTTTAGGTCATGGAGAACTCAAAGGTGTTAATGTGACTATATTGAGAAGTTGGCCCACCAAGGTATTTAGTGTGGCTTAAACACCAAGTGCCACCTTTTGTTATTGCTTGACTTGGATTTCTGTGGAATGCAGTTCTTTCTTGGACGTTGTTCAGAAATGACACTCTTGGCTTTCAGGAAGGTGCCCATTTTGACCTCACCAGTTACGCAAGAGAAAGGAGTGAGCCTTTGAAAATGTGATGAGACATTCTGGAACTGCCTGGAGCCCTGGACTGTGTGGATATTCCCCTCTTTAGAAAAAGGCAGGCAAGCCCAATGGGACTCCTAGGTCAAAGCAGAGGCTGGGAAGCTGTACAATTGGCTCTGTCTGTTTTCTTTTCCCTACAGGTTCTTTGATTAAATTTTGTTGAAGTAAATCCTAATTACCAACTACCTTATTATTATGTGTTTGAATGCTATTAAGCACTTTCATATCGACATTCAGTTGAAGAGGTGAAAAGGACAACCCAAACATTGAACATATTTCCTTTGTAGTTTTGATATTAGTAATAATAATAGCTAATATCTGTTGCATTCTCTCTATAGGCAAATGCATTCTTGCAAAGTGCTGAGGGATAAGTGCTATAATCCCTGCTTTAAAAATGAGGGAACAGGCTCAGAGAGGTAATTTGCCATATAGCTAGTAAGTAGCAAAGCCAGGACTGGAACTCCAGCTGCCTGACTTTATAAGTGGCATTCATCAAGGACTGCCCAAGGACACAGGGCAAGGAGAGGCACAGGCTGAAGGTTAAGTCAGTCTTTATGAGAAGGGGTTGGGCCCCCAGCCTCCTCGTCCATCTAGCTCCTAGAACACTACAGCTGGGTGTAACAGCCTAGGGCAGAATGGTGTGGGAAGGTCCTCTGGAGAAATTTATTGGCCCTACTGAGGTTTCCCCATATTATCGGCTGGAGTTCCCCAACCACAGAGCCCTCATCCCAAGTCAGTCACTATAAGGTGAAACCCATGTTTTAAGAGTCTGAAATTATACTTGAGAGTAGTTTGTCTTTGCTCATACATCCTCAGAAGGGACACTTAGGGAGACCAGAGAATAGGAGGATTGTTTGGATGTAGGCCAAGTTTGTTTACTGTTGGATGCATATTTACGCGTTAAAAAAAAAAAATCAAACCTTCAAAACTTTTGATTTTGTTTATTTGTAGATCCTGGCTGAAATTAAAGACAAGAAAGCAGTAATGATAAATATCTCAGTCAGAATTGCATATTTGGTGCCCAGAACAAATGGGCAGTCATCCAATTATTAGTCTGGATCTTTTCCTAAAAACAATTTACTTCTCAAATCTCATTTCTGCTAGAGGAAAACCCAAGATTTTGCTAGTGTAGGGGAGGACAAGATTTAAAAAAAGAGGATCAGGGAATTTAAGAGGGAGCAGAGTTGCAACAACTGATTGGCATCTTCATGTGGGTGGTAGGCAGAAAAGGCTGGAGCTGGGAAAATCTGGAGGACCTGAGTGGAATCCTGGAGCCAGAGCTCTGATGGCCTTGACAATCTCCCTTGGTCTGCACTACAGATTAGGCTGTTTCCACTCAACTGTCCCTCCCTCTCTCTTTCACCTGCCTCTTAGACATGTCTAGCTCCAGCCTTTTCTGCCGATCCTCCCATGTTCTCTGATACAGTCATTTCTCCTCATAAAATTCTGTACATTTAACCCATCTTGGCATTTGTTTCTCATAGGATCCAGAATAACATCATAACTTCCACATCTACTATATTTTGTTTACTTAATCTTTTATTGTCTACCAGAATGTAAGTTCCAGGAGAGGAGAAAGTTTGTTCATCCATGTATCCCAAACCCCTAACACAGTGCCTGACACATCAGAGGTTCTCAATAAATATATGCAGAATGAATAACAAATGCTTAAAAAATTAACAATTATTAGTATTGTTGACTAAACGAATGAATAAACACGTGGTGAGACCCATCAGTTGTCAGCAACCAGAGTGGTCCAGTGTCTCTCAGGAATTTTAGCATTCTTGCTATGCTCAGTCACTGTCTGGGAGTAGCCCCTGGGAAGCATAGCCTTGAAGCAACCATAGGAATGCGTTTCAGAGTAAAGGTTTGATTTTTTTTTTTTTTTTAAATTGACCCAAGGTGGGACTCTTGGGTCAATTATGCTCCTGTAGTTCAATGTCTGAGAGGCACATTCTCATCAGCCACAGTGATAAATCTATGGAAAGAAAATAGAAGGCCGGGCGCGGTGGCTCAAGCCTGTAATCCCAGCACTTTGGGAGGCCGAGACGGGCGGATCACAAGGTCAGGAGATCGAGACCATCCTGGCTAACACGGCGAAACCCCGTCTCTACTAAAAACACAAAAAATTAGCCGGGCGAGGTGGCGGCGCCTGTGGTCCCAGCTACTCGGGAGGCTGAGGCAGGAGAATAGCGGGAACCCGGGAGGCGGAGCTTGCAGTGAGCTGAGATCTGGCCACTGCACTCCAGCCTGGGCGACAGAGCGAGACTCCGTCTCAAAAAAAAAAAAAAAAAAAAAAAAAAAGAAAATAGAGCAGGGAGGAGAATAAAGATGGCTAAGGTAGGGAATGTTGCAATTTAGAATTGGCTCATTAAGGTAGCCTCAGTGAGAAGGCAACATTTGAGCAAGGTCTTGAAGAAGAAGTGGGAGTTAGTGATGAGGATACTTATGGGAAGAGCATATCACGAAGGGCCTGTGCAAATGTCCTGTGGTGGGCCATACCTGCCATGTTTTAGGAACAAGGCTAGTGTGGTTAGAGAGCTGGGACTAAGAGAGAGTTAACAGGAAATTTGGTTGGAAATGTAACAGGTCCCAATTCATGCAGGGTCTAGTAGGCCATTGTAAGGACTTTAGCTTTTACTCTGTGTAGGATGAGAAGACATTGAGGTGCTTTGAGCAGAGGAGTGTTTTGCAAGGGCGAAAGCAGGAAGACTAGATAGGATGTTATTGCAGTAATCCAGATGAGAGATGATGGTGGCTTGTATCAAGGTGGTAACAATGAGAGTGGTGGAATTGGTTGTACCATGGATGTCTTTGATTCTGTTGGTGGACTGGATATGGGGGTTTAAGAGAAAGAGAGGATTCATAATCACTCTTTGCCTGAGTGAATAGAAGTTGTCATCAATTGGCCGGGCACAGTGGCTCACGCCTGTAATTGCAGCACTTTGGGAGGCCGAGGTGGGTGGATCACGAAGTCAGGAAATCGAGACCATCCTGGCTAACACGGTGAAACCCTACTAAAAATATAAAAAGTTATATTTTTTATATCTACTAAAAATATGAAAAGTTATATTTTTTATATCTACTAAAAATATAAAAAAAATTAGCCGGGCGTGGTGGCGGGTGCCGAATGGCGTGAATCCGGGAGGCGGAGCTTGCTGTGAGCTGAGATTGCGCCACTGCACTCCAGCCTGGGTGACAGAGCGAGACTCCATCTCAAAAAAAAAAAAGAAGTTGCCATTAATTGAGATAGTGAAGTTGATGAACTAGGATTTTTTTTTTTTTTTTTTTTTTTGAGGGAGAGGATAGATTTTGGAAAAGTCAATTGGTTCTCTACATGGAGATATTGAGTAGGCAATTGGATATATGAATTTAGAGTTTAGGAAAGAAGTCTCAGGTGGATTTATAAAATTTATTGTAACTACGGAAGGATCAGAAAACATCCAGAATTATAGTTCAAAAAGCAGCATATGTTAGTGAACTAGCTTTCATTAAATATTAACTATATATTCATGACCAAATTCAGCCTTTGTAAAATAAATATATAATAGAGTGCTATCTGCTGTCAATTATCTTATTGAACTACTTTTACTAAATATTTTTGTTGTTTTCCAACCAGTGTAAACGAGGATGGCAAGAGTTAAAAGTTAAAGTCAATTAGTTGACATTATATCAGGAGGTAGGGATATAAGAGATTATGAGACAGTGCTCCTTCTTACAATGAATTTACTGTCTGGCTGGAGAGATAAGACACATGCTCAAAACAATTAGAAGAAAAAAGAATAGTAAACCAACCGTTATTGTATTCTGATGAAACAAAGTGCTAACTAATGCATGATTTCAGCCCAGGGTAGTATATCATAGTGAATGATAGTAGTGTGTGGGATTAGCAGTGAATGCAACATGAATTGAAAAATTGAGATTAATGTGAGTTGCAGGAAAGCTGTTGCAGGGAGAAAGTAGACTTTAGAAGCAGAGAAGGCATTTCTAAGCATGAGAGGGGGTGAAACAATGTGTTAGAGGTCCATAAGGGAGATTGTCCTGTCTGGAGCAGAAAGGAGAAATTAGACAGAGAGATTGATAGAAATATACATTTATACATAGAACCTGATGTTCAGGGAAAGTGGGAGAGAAAAGATCAGATTCATATTTTAAGGTAATAAAACTGCCAACTTCTCAGACATACAGGAACAGGGAAAATTCAGGTAGAGAGATCCATCAGGAAGGGTGACTATGAAAGAGTCCGTAGAAAGAGCCTGTAGAAAGAGGCTAAAAAATCACCGAGGTTCCACAAAAGGAATGGTCCCCCAGGGTTCTTCCTCACCTTCAGAAGGTCTGAACTCAGAGGCCACAAACTGGATGAACCTGAAGGACAAAGTAAGTAGAGGAGGAGTATTTAAGGTGCTAATACAAATGTGTTAGAACCCAAGGGGGATGGCAATGGGAATGACCAATAAGGAAGAAATCTATAAGAAATTTCAAGAAGAGGGTTCAACTGGAGAGTAGGATGAGAATTTGATAGGTTCCAGATTAAGTACAAAATAGAGCTTGAATTAGAAATTTCAGATAAAAAATCGTAAAGAAATGAAATCTAATGAAATAGTGGCAGGAGAAAATTGAAGGATGCCAAAGTCAGGAAGTCAATATTTTTAGAATGTATGTGTCAAAAATGTCTCTAGAGCCTTTTTGAAACCAGATCCCATGTTAAAAAACTGGATGCTCATTCTCCTTCTCACTCTTCTCTCTTTCTTTCTCTCTCTTTTTCTTCCCATGTTTCTCTCTTTATAATTCTCAGACTTCTGGAGGTCAGAAGTAGTGTCATGCTAAGAATATGGTGTTTATTTTTTATACTACATCTCTGAAGGAATTATTAGAAAAACCTTCACTTTCAGATTTACCATGTGCTAATGAGTCTGTTTCTATTTTCTTTTTTTAAATCCTTGACCCTTATTCTCTCACATCACTGGACAAGGTGAATTTTTCATCGCCCTTTTATTCTTTAGTAGACCTTTGGAAGGGATTTAATTGCTATAGGCAAGTAACAAATAGTATGCGAGTAGGGTGACCACAAATCAAATTAAAACATTTGACCACATAAATCAAATAAAAATTATTTTGATTTGTTGGTACTATGACATACCCATTTCATTGTGAGGTAATTTGAGCTTTATGGTTTAAAGAGTAAATGGGGAAAAATAATAGGCTTCAAGACAATCTACAGTACAGATGCTTATCTTACTTGAGCTCTCCAGACACTGGGCAGAGTTAGTCTCTCCTTCTCTCTTTACTTGGCTTCCAGGACACCTCACTCTCTTGATTTTATTCTCATGTCATTGGTCTCTCCCTCTCAGCCTTCTTTGTTCTTTCTCCTTTTCTCAATGTCTTAAAATTGCAGTGCACTAAAGCTGCAGTTGTTGATCTTTTCTTTTCTATTCCTTTCTACTCACTCTCAAGATCTCATTTAGTCTCATTTTAATGTCATTCAGATGCCAAGATTCATGCATTTATTTATGTCTCCAGCCTAGACTTCTCTTCTGCGCTGGAACTCCCTTACCTCAGAAATCTACATGCCTCATTCCCTCACCTTTTTGGGTCTTTGCTGAGATGCTACCTTCTCAATGAGGCCACCTTGACTACACTATGCAAAACCACAAATCCCTCTTTCTGAAACTACGAATCCTCCTTATCTGGCTCTATTTTTTTTTTTAACCTTTATCATGTTCTATAATACTATATGACACACTTTTTTGGGGGGTTTATTGCCTGTCTTCTTTCACTAGAATGCAACCTCCATGCAGAGAAGGTTTATTTTTTATCTGTAGTCTAAGTACTTAGAGCACACTGGTACGTAGTGGACACAACAGATAATTGTTGGATGGTAATCATTATGATCCATTTGATTGTACAATATGTGTCAAATACCTTATAGGCCTACTTAATGGATTGGGGAAATTGACATTCAAAAAGATTAACTAATCTACCAATGGGCGATATATCTAATAAGCAGTAAAACTAGGATTTAAATCTAGAACTGTCTGGACAAAACGTTCCCTCTTTATTCATCATACTATCCTACCTCGATTTTTTCCTTAGTTGCAATGAGACACCACAGCACAAGGTTTAACCAGACGTAGAATACTATATTGTGCATGACCCACAAATTCAATCATTTTGACGATTAGTGGAATTGATTTTTAAGACTGGACACAGTTTACAACCATTTTTTTTTTGATATTTGCTTAAAGATTACACTATAACATTTTGTAAGCAAACAGAGTCTACAATCACTTTTTCTTTGAAATTTGCTTAAATATTAGACTATAATTATTTTGTAAGCAAAGTATTCCAGAGATATACCACTACAAAAAATATTCTACTTACATGTAGTCAAATAGTGTATGTGGTTAAGCATACTGCTGTCTCTTTAAACAACTATGCAGTGCTTTCCAGCTAAGTCTCCTAGAGGTCAAACAACTGCTCCATTTAGTGGAAAAGGATATTTAACTAAACCAGTTGACTTTTTAGAGATAAAAGGTGCAGCTGTTTTCTGAACACAGCCTAAGTTATCTAATATCCTATCAAAAATAACCACAGATAAGAAATAACCTATTAACAAACCAAGCACACAGCAAAGTCTCCCCAAATACCCATCAAACAAATTGAAAATGTTCCATAATTTATTTTCCTTCTCATGTCCATGTAACATGAGACACCAATATTTAACATATTTGAGATCTTATATCTTAGTGTCCTCTGACTCAGTTTACAAATGGACATGAAAATAATTAGCATCATAGAAAGTATTATCATAGCTTTAAACTGGAGAAAAAGCAGGAGGCTAAACAGTCTGTAATCATCATTCCACAAAGATCAAGTACTATAGGGTACCTCAGCATGGTGCATTTTTCTCTATCAATTTCCCACTTACACGTCCACACCTTCTGGTGCTTTTATACCCTTGTACAGTGTGTATCATAGAGGAGGATGAAAAACACCATCTAGATTGAACTTTAGATGTATTTGTTATGAGTAAGAGCATTCGGTGTGGACCATTTGCCTTATTCACTTTCCTTCCTTTGTTAGTAGTGTAGGGAAGCCGCCCTTCCCTCAGCATTGTTTTCGGATTTGGGTGTATTTAAAAATGCTGTTCCACTGTGATACCTTTACTTGACACTTTCGTTTTTAGCCAGTTGATTCAACATAATGTTTAAAATATTTGGACCAAAAAATATTCCTGAAATCAAAAGCATTTTGAGTACATTCAAATATGTGGTAGTGCATACTAAACTGGATGTTTAAATTATCCAGATTGCTTCTGTGTGTGCTCAGCTGTTTTATGAGCTTAAAAAATGTGGGGCTGTTTTTGATTGTTGTTTTGAGGGTTATTTCTCCTTTTTCTCTCAAAGTTTGTGATTTTAGTTTAAAGAGTAACTGATTCAAAGTTTTAGCATCTGGGTAGTTTTTGCCCTAGATTTACACAAAGAAATACTAAGTGGGGTGTCTTCTAACAACTGAACTTGTTACATTCCCTTTTTCTCCTTAAGTTTGAATCTCAATTTTTGTTGGTAAAGCAAAATAAATACCCTCAAATTTGTATTGATCTCATAAATGCAAATAGAGAAATTAAAGCTGATCATTGAGAAGCTGCCTTGCCTATAAAGAAGTTATAGAGTCTGTAGCTCTACTAGACTCCCAAATGTAGACATCAGGACTGCTGGACCTCATATTTGTATCTCAAATACTTGTATTCCCCCATAAAGTCTTGAAGAACAATTTGGCCATCATAGGAATACAATTTGGGAACTGAATATGGAATTTAAAAAAGATGTCACTGCTAAGTGGAAGCCCAGTACTTTGAGTTCTGATTACATAGTCATTCATCTATCCATACATCACATTGTGGTTAAACATCTATTGACTATGTAACGACATCATGCTATGTGCAGAGATAAAGATAAATAAGACAATGAACTTTTTAGTGGAGAAGGTAAGAGGTACACAGAAGACAAGTTAATAATGCATGAAAAGTGAAAATGTCACCAGTCACAATCAGGACAAGGAAGGCCAGAGTTCAGTGAAGTCATGCTAGCAGAGATAGCAGTTGAGCTGAGTGCTTGAGTCTTTCAGATTTGGACAAATAAGAGTTAATTAACCAAGAGAATGATTCCAGGATAGGAGGTGTAGGGAAGTAAGGGGGACATGGCACAGTCACAGCCCCTGAATGTCTAGATCATTATAGATAAACTGAATAATTTCCCTAAGTGCAGATTTTTAAGTAGATAATGGAATGACATCTTACCAAATTGTCCATGAACAGGCTTATACATCCCCAGGTTATTATGTAAGGTATGTGATATTCAAAGACTCTATGTGTATACATATATACACATACATATTATAAATATGTTTGTCTCTATTAATGATCCTTAGCTAATTCATGTACATCAAAATCTTGTTTCTCTTCCATTAGTTAATGAATGTAGATGGTTTTGGAATCAGAGATACTGGCTTATTTTCCAACCTTTCCATTTACTAGATGAGTGAACTCAAGAAAATCACTTAATATCTGAGAGAGTGCATTTTTTCGGGAGTACAATGATGGGAATAAGAAATATGTCAAAATTTTTTTCATCAATATTAAATTAGTATTTAGGTAAAGATGGTTAGAGGCTACAATAGATGCTTAATAAATGGCAACTTTACTATTACTATTTATCTTATTATACAAGTCCAGTTCTTAGAAAGGTATATTAAATCTTGCAGTCATATTATTTTATTTCAGTGCCTTTACATATGCTGAATACCTCTCTTAACATATATAACCTAATACTGCAATTGACTTGTTCATGAGAAAGACTAGAGTCTCATTCTTTCCTATGAACCAAGAAGCTATCAGCTATCTTCATTTCCAGGATGGGAAAATTGAGGCATAGATGGACTGACTGATTTGGGCAAGGAGCCAATTCATTAAATAATAACTCTCCTTGTCTTTCCATTGGATTCCCTATGGAAATCTTGGAGGGCTCGGTCTGATTCTTTGTCACTATGGAAATATCCTATAAGATTATCCAATTAGATTGGTTTCTAGGCAGAGCCATCACTCTGAAAGCTAGGGTGCAAGCCAGTTATGTTAAAGTGGATTTACACGGCAAAGCAAGAAATGAGCCAGCTGTCAGTATGTCTGCCTTTCAGTCCATTTCACTATTAAAAATGAAGGCTCTGAGGTTTCATTTACCAACAGATTGGGTTCCAGACAATTGTAATTCTAGCTTGAAGATTTTTGGAAATAAGTGTTTTGAAAGATGCCAACTGAAAGTTTACTTCCAAAATATTTAATGGCCTTTCTTTGGAGAGATGGATAATTTGTAAGGGCCAGTGTTTATTGCATGCCTCAGATAGGCCTTGAAAAAGAGAACTAAAAAATAAAACTGCACATTTTCCATCTAGAAGTTTTACTCTAGTATAGTGTAAAATATAAAATATCTTTGTTATTTCATCATTAGTTCTGTCATGCAAAGTGAAATTCTTTTGGGTTTATGGCCTTCCTTCCCCTACCCTCCCTTTTCTTTTCTTCCCCTCTCCTTTCTTCCCTTCCTCTCTTCTTCCCCCCTCTCTCCTTTCTTCTCTCTCTTCTCCTCTTCCTTTTGGTACAATTCTAACTGTAGGAGTTAGATTGCTTAATAGGTGCCCAGGGTAAAGACTGAAAGAATTACATTATGCAGTGAAGCAGTGGTGTGGGTGGGGTGAGATTTAAAAGAACATTAAGTTCCAAGAAATATAGTTGCCAGAAACAGGTCTATAGGAACTCCTTTAGAGCTGGAGGTTAATTAGAGTCCTTACTTCCTGTGAAATTTGAAGGCCTAGAGCATAGCCCAAATAGTGACATAGGGAGCTGCCACTTTGTACCTACATTAGTTGGCCATCAGCCACACACACACACACACAAAACAAAAAAACAAAAAACTCAGCAGCAAAATATTCCTTTGTATGTATTTAATTTCAACCTCATAACATAAAAAATACTTCAGAGAAAACATTTAAAAGCAATTTAAGTGTAAATTTCTTTCTAAGTAAAATTCCAAAGAGCAGTCTACTCTTCCTTATAGGCCTTGAACTTATTATTATTTTATTTTATTTTGTTTTGTTTTATTTTATTTTATTTTTGAGACGGAGTTTTGCTCTGTCGCTCAGGCTGGAGTGCAGTGACGCCATCTCGGCTCACTGCAAGCTCTGCCTCCCGCGTTCACGCCATTCTCCTGCCAAGCAGCTGGAACTGCAGGCTCCCGCTACCACGCCCAGCTAATTTTTTGTATTTTTAATAGAGACGGGGTTTCACCGTGTTAGCCAGGATGGTCTCGATCTCCTGACCTCATGATCCACCCGCCTCAGCCTCCCAAAGTGTTGGGATTACAGGCGTGAGCCACCATGCCTGGCCAGGCCTTGGAATTATTAAATATGAAATCCTAAGCTATTTTGGTACTGCAATAGTAAGCAGCCTTCTAAAGGGAGTCCCTGAACAGAATAATAGCAGTAATTCAGAAGAAACAAAGGTCAAACCAGATGAATATCTCGTGTTAATTTTGTCCAAGGCTTTATTAACATACTATGGTTTGCCCATTTGACATTTGATTTTTATCAAGCTATATTCTTATCCCCATTCTTTATTTATGTATCTCTTTTGGAAATGAATATGAATGAAATAAAAATCACAACCTTTTAGGGTGTGGGGCAGATCCATTTTCCTTTCTTTGAATTTACCAAAGAATTTACCTTTCTTTGAATTTATCTGTTTGTGTGAGGAAGCAAGGAAATGTATTTTTGGGGCCTAATGGTATAAGTACATTATTGTGTTTCCCAGAGCTATTGAAGGCAGTAAGCTCACTTCTAAGTGAGCAAGGTAAACACCCTCAGTTTTGTGCTGAGCTTAGTATGACTGCTGGGTCTTCTCCTCCATCCCACGATCTACTAAGCACAAATGTGCATGTGACAAATGGAATGTAAACAAATTGTACCCCATGGGTGCACCGCAGGGGAAATGTACCGAAAGGTTCTTACTTGCTATTACAAATGGTAGCCTCCAAGTGCCAAGTTAATTACAAAAAGGAGAAGCAGTGACTCCCTAACATACGGCTCAAAATAAAGACGGGTTTGTCCACAAAAAAGAATGTAACAATTCAGTTCTGTGCATTTGTTTATTGATGATCTCTTTTTTCCCCTTACGTCTTGACATTCCACCAAAGCAGGCTGCGTGATCTTCCTCTGAGGAAACAACTCAGAGCTTAGCTTTATTTACAAGCTTTATTCTACTAAAGAGCAAAATGTTCCAGCTGATAGAATAGATGTTACATGGCAGCCTACTGACCTCTCTATTTGGGAGAAATATTCAACTCCTACAGAGAAGTCCTAAATGTTAGCCGATTCATGGTCAGTTTTTTTTTTTTCTTTTGTATTTACTGAAGACCAAACCACTGACTTTAGTTTATTATTATTTTTCACCAGTAGGATGCTTCTCTACTTCATGTCAGATTCTGCAATGAACAAGGAGCTTTGGGCTGCTAATCTGAGCTTTATAATTTTTCACCTCCATTTGCTTCAAAGGCACCAAGTTCAGGCTACCTTAGAGTTTCACCTTAATAAGAAAAGGATGGTAGGGTGTAGGGTAGGAGGAAGCCTAATCTTCACACTCATCTTCGCACCCTTTGGGAATGCTGTCAGATCAGGGTATTTGTGTGCGGGTCTTTAGGAGAAATGGGGAGACAACTGTAGAACTGATCCTTTGATTCTGGGGCTCCAGGAACTTCTAGAAGCACCCCAAGTAGTAAGAATACTCACCTTGATATAGGAGACTATTGGAAAGACATGTACTTCAGTTTAGGATGCTGATTATTTTTGGGGCAGGGATACTTTTGTGTGTATGACCGAAATGTCTCTGATTTCAACCTGAAGGAAGCTGACTTCAGGTCCTCTCAGTAGGAAAGGGTGTAAAAACTAATGGAGAATTATGCCATCTGGGACTTAATAAGATTAGCCTTAAAGATTAGAGTGGAGAGGACCTAGCTCCAAATTGGTGACCTCTGAGCATGAGTAAGTGGAGGGAAAAGAGAAGTCCAGAAAGAGAGGACCAACATGATTGAAGTAGCAGTTGCTAGAGTACAGCTTACCAGAGGATGGAGCAGAAAACTCCAACAAAGAACTAGGAGAGCATGGGAACCCCCTGGGATGAATGAAAAGGACTTGGACTTTTAGGAGTGGCATGCACTCACAGGCTAGGAGCTCAAGAGTCAAAGATAATTGCAACTGTTACTATGTCTTTTGTGGTCTCCCTGGCTCTCTAGGACTGGTGTGACCTAGGGAAGATCTTTCAGTGCACAATGTCCATTCTACTACCAAGGTGTAAATTAAACACTCTACAGAAAAAAATTACAATTTGAAGACAAGCTAGATTTTTTTTTTTTTTTTTTTTTTTTTGTTGAGACGGAGTCTCGAGCTGTCGCCCAGGAGTGCAGTGGCGCGATCTCAGCTCACTGCAAGCTCCGCCTCCCGGGTTCACGCCATTCTCCGGCCTCAGCCTCCCGAGTAGCTGGGACTACAGGCGCTGCCACCTCGCCCGGCTAGTTTTTGTATTTCTTAGTAGAGACGGGGTTTCACCGTGTTAGCCAGGAAGGTCTCGATCTCCTGACCTCGTGATCCGCCCATCTCGGCCTCCCAAAGTGCTGGGATTACAGGCTTGAGCCACCGCGCCCGGCCAAGCTAGATTTTTTCTAAAGTCGCATTATTAAAGTATTAGAATAACAGTTGAGAGTCCTTGCTTCAAACAGCAATATTGCTGCAGCCTTCATTCCGTTTCTAACAATAGCTTTTAGTTCTTTCCACCAAATCAAGGAGTTCTAACACATTTAGAACTTGTAGCTAACATTTTGACTCAAGTGGCTTGCATAATTAGTTCCATATCATGGCCAGTTTAATTTCTTCCCTTTCATCCAAAAGTACACAGAGGTCTTGGTTATATCCTGTATCCTCACTACTTGAATGAAGCCCATCTTGCCCCTTCTTATATTCCTTCCCTCCCTTTAACCACAGAATTGTCATTCTAAGGGAAAACACAACTAACTGAGTCTATTTATTAATCTACCACCTCTCAAAGTGCCTAGGTCAAACGGAATAGTATAGTACATTTAGTGGAAAAAACACTTTCCATAGTCTAAATGGAATGTGAGCTTATGCATTCATGCTTTACTGAGTGGTCAACTCATATATGAAAAGAAGTGATCCCAGTAGGTTAGGCATTCTTAGTCACAGGATGAGATAGGAAGTCAGCACAAGATACAGGTAGCAAAGACCTTGCTGGTAAAACAAGTTGCAGTAAAGTTGCAGGCCAAAACCCACCAAAACCAAGATGGCGGTGAAAGTGACCTCTGCTTGTCTTCACTGCTCATCCTATGCTAATTATAATACATTAGAATGCTAAAAGACACTCTCACCAGTGCCATGACAGTTTACAAATCATGGCAATGTCAGGAAGTTACACTACATGGTCTAAAAGAGGGAGGAACCCTCAGTTATGGGAATCGTCCACCCCTTTCCCAGAAAACACGTGAATAATCCACTTCTTGTTTAGCGTATATTCAAGAAATAACTACAAGTACAATTAGTTGAGTAGCCCACACTGCTGCTTTTGCCTATGGAGTAGTCTTTCTTTTGTTTCTTTGCTTCTCTAATAAACTTGCTTTCACTTAAAAAAAAAAAAAAGAAAAGCAGTGATCCTTTCCTTAAGGAACTAGCTTGAAATAAGTAGGCCTACTGTGGGAATTACCTTCTACATACCACACGTGTGTCCACTGGTCATGCGTTGGTGCCTATGTGGTTGGTTGGAAAGGATGAGTCGCTTGGAGTGACAAATGTAATTTTGGGTTCAAACATGTTTCTGGGAATCAAATGATAATTGGAAATCTCTTGAGATCTGAAACTCTGTTGGCAATGTGAAAGTTTTCAGTGATGCACACCTTGAAGTCATGATTGTTGTGGCATGGTTGATTTCATTCATTCAACAAATATTTATTTTGCATTTTCCATGAACCAGGTACTGTACAAGGAGATGGTGATGGAATTGAGCAACATGGAAGCTGTCTCTGCCCTCTTGGGTTTTAGCCTTCAGTGATGGAAGAGGCGAGAGAAGCAAACAGAGTCTTAGATCATGGTAAGTGCTATGAAGAAAACAAAGCGGGACTTTGTTAATAGAGTTACTGGTTAGGGGTGGTGGTGGTAGTGAGATGTGCAGTTAATTTAGACTGAGAAGTCAAGGAAGGCCTTTGAGGAGATAACATTTGAATTGTCTCAAGCTAAAAACTCAGGGTTCCTTCTGAATTAGATTCCCCTTTTCTTAGTTATACGCCTATGAGGTTCAGCTAAATATAATACTTATTTGGTTTTTATTTGCTCCTTCTAAATTAGGCAAACCTTTTTTTTCCCTTGCCATGTAAACATTTAATAAGCTTGCAAATTGGGCGTAGGGAAGAGTTTCTTTCCTTTTAAGAATCACAGTAAATATCTTACAACTAGGGGAAATTGCCTCCAGGTAATTGGTGATACTTTACAAAAACGAGACTCATGACTTTAATAGGCAGGCTTTAGTTGTGTACATAGCTATTTCAGAGATAATCGAATTTTCTTTCTAATGAAAAGCTGCTTTGCTTTCTGTAATTCCATACGTACTTATGTCTTGTTGATGGCTTCCCACTCAAAGAAGTTACCAAAGAAGTCATCTCAGCCCTTTGTAGAGGTTAGCTATGAGAAAAGAGAGTTAACTTAGGTAATTCCCACCTATGGAAGAGCCATCAGCCTCCTCAGAAAATATATCCTACCCCATGTCTTCACTGTCAAATCAATTTGCTGGACATTCCTTCTTTATTCATTTTAACCATTTCCATGTGTAGTTAGATTCTGGAGTGAACCTTGCAAGAGTGATAATTATTTGTACCCTTGAATCCAATCCATTTCCACTAGATGTTGAGATAGTAGTCAGTTGCTGTCCTCTTGCCCCCTCCTGCGATGCTTTAGGAGATATCCATTGGGGGTTTGCCCTGGAGGCCACCCGGTCCTTCTCCTCCCCTCAGAATTAAATAGAAAATACAGCTCCACAACAGAAAAATTGTAAAGGCCCTTTTAAAAGTGATGCTGATTTAGAGGAGTGTTTGAATTAGGTGCTTTTGTTCATTTTGGATTCATTTATTCACCAGTATTTATGGAGACATAGCATGGATAGGTGGGGAGATGTTAGACTGTGATGCAGGTCTGCTACCTGTGAAAAGAGAAGCGGGAGAAAGGAAGGATTGTGTAGGAAGAGTTTCAGACCTCTGCAGTTTTGAGAAAGTTTTGGATAGGCTTATGGGGAGTTCCCGAACCAAGGTTGCCCATTAGAGAAGTCCCATGATGGAACCACTTGGCTCTAGTTCTCCTACTGCATTTAGTCATTCCGGGAGCAGCCAGAGGAAGCATTGCCTCCTCTAGTCTCATGAGTGAACACCTGGACGGATCTGAAGGTGGGTTCCTGAAGGCTGTCAGTCAATCATACCTTCAAAACAGGTTTTCTTGTAGGGAGGCTTAACATCTAGAATTTTATCTTCAGTGAAGGAGAATCATAGATTGAAGGACAGGCGTGGTTTGGTTTTGTTTTGCTTATAAATTGAAGTTGTAGTTTTGGACATGGTAAGTTTGAAGTACCTGAGACATTCACATGGAGGTGGATACACTGGAGAGAAACTCAGAGAAAGGAGTTGGGCTGGAGATATCAGTCTTGGAGTTGTCATCATTTATGGAAGGTATTTAAAGCCAAGGAAGTAGTTATGATCATTTTTGGGGAAACTATGTAGAGAAAGACGAAAGTGTCCAGGACTCAGCTCTGAGGAACTCTAACACTAACAGGTTAGGCAAAGGAGACGGAGACAGTAGGGGCAGCTAGAAAGGTAGGAGGAAAGCCAGAAATGTGTGCAAAATGAGAAGGTGTGACAGCAGGGATCAAGTGAGACAACCGTGTCCAATGAGAAGAGAGCAGAAATGTAGAGAAGCGTATTGGCAGCATGAAAGTCTCCGGTGATTTCTTTCTTTCTTTAGTTTTAGTGACATATTGAGTTCGGAAGATAGTAATAGGCTAAAGGGAGAATGGAAAATGAGATAGTGGAGTAAACATGTATTTAAAACTCAAGAAATCTGGCTCTTTATGGGAGCAGGGATTGGGGCAGTGCCAGAAGTGGGTATGTAATGTTCTTGTTTTCAATGAGTGCAGATATTGGAAGAGACTTGTAAATATGTAGTAATGATCCCATGAAAGGCAAACAGTTCATTTTGTAAGAGAAATAAGGGATAGCTAAGAAGATGAGAGGAGTGCATCTTCCAGAGGAGGTGGAGAGATTGGCCTTTGCTAGAAGGGAGATAGATAACCATGCGTTCTAGCGTATGGAATATCAGCCTCCCCCAGGGTCTGTACTGCCTCTGCTGTCAACTTTTCATTTGTCCAAGGGAGACTGGAATAGAGTCTTCATTCTGCCTGATCATGTGCTCAGCAAAATGATACTGGGGGGAAGTACCAGCAGTCTTTGTCACAAGATTGTTGGCTTTTCCCTTTAATTACAAAATGAAGTGCAAACCTTTTTTTCTAAGACAGAGTCTCGTTCTGTCGCCCAGGCTGGAGTGCAATGGCATGATCTTGGCTCACTGCAACCTCTGCCTCACGGGTTCAAGCAATTCTCCTGCCTTAGCTCCCCTAGTAATTGGGATTACAGGCACCTGCCACTATGCCCGGCTAAATTTTCTTTATTCTTTTTGTATTTTTAATAGAGATGGGCCAAGCTGGTCTCAAACTTTTGGCCTGGCAGTCAAAGTCTTTTGTAGCCTGTGCTCACCTAGCTGCCCCCCGTACTCTCCCCAGTTTACTAACCGCTCCCTGATATGAAATACATCTGTGACCCTACTCAGGTTCTCTTTTTCTCCCTAGCTTTAGAACGTCTTTTCATTCTTCCAAGGCTTGATGAGAGGACATCTCCTGTCCGAAGCCTCCCTTTACTCGTAGAACAAATCATTCTCTCATGTGTGTCTCCATAGCACATTGTATCTACTTTTATGATATCCCTTAATAAATTGAGGTTTCAAAGGTATCTGGATATCTGTCTGCCTGCTAGTACATGAGGTCTACAAGTTCAGAAAATGTTCTAGTCATCTGGAAGTAACTGCTTGTTTAACTGTTAATGCCAAACCCATAAGATACATTTTTGGAGATTTTTTTCTAAAGGTTTACAAAGGTGATTTGATGGCATCGGGTGGGAATCATTTCACAAAAGGGTAATGACACAGCAGTTGTTCTGCATTGGGTCTGGTATTTGGGTGGAAATGCAGCTGCTCCTACAACATTATCGTTTCTTCTTGATAGCAAGAACAGCTTTCACCCAAAGACAGGAATATTTGTCACAGGGTAAGTGCCAAATGGGGAGAGAGGAAAGTGGGAAAACATACTTCTTTTGAATGCAGTCCCCTTCTTTCTTTCCAATTTGACTCCTCTGGAAGGACATACATGGGGAGTGCTGGAGTATGTACCATAAAATATATTGGAATCTCTAGCCATCCCTCTTTATATTCCTAACATTTTATAGTGATAATAACTAAGCAGTCACTTATTGCCAGATTCTGCAGGAAGTGCTTTGCCTTTTTTATATAATTTAATTCTTACAGCGATACTGTAAGACAGGTACTTATATTATTTCCATTGGATATTGGGACTAAGGGCAATAAGGTGACTTGCCTGAAGTCACACAGACACACAACCTGCAGCAGAGTGAGAATATAAACCATTTCTGCCTGGATCTAGAGACTGAACCCTAATCCCTGTGCTCCAAAAACTCTAGGTTGGCTTGGTCAGTGTGTGTTTCTGCTGGGGAGGCATTAGCAACCTTGGATAGAAAGGCCCAAGATGACGCTGGAGTTGATTTAAGAGACACTTGGGTGTATGGCTTATCAGCAGGGCGCTAGGTCACATTTCAAGAAAAATAGAGTTTCTTTTAGTGTTTTCTGAATTCTTCTTTCTTGTAGTCTATTGAATGATGCTTGCAGCTGTCCAAAGCTCACCTGAACTCATTCAGAGTTTCTTTTTTTTTTTTAAACAAAGCTTTATTGAGATATATTTCACATCATACAACTCACCCATTTAAAGTATATAATTGAGTGGTTTTTAGTATCTTCACAGAGTTGTACATCCATCACAACAATCAATTTTAGAACATTTTAATCACTCCCCAAATAAACCCTGTGCCCCTTATCTGTCTCCCCATCTCACTATACCCATGACCCTAGGAAGCCATTATTCTATGTTCCATCTCTATGAATTTGCCTATCCTGGGCATTTCATATGAATAGAATTGTAGAATATATGGCCTTTTGTGTCTGAATTTTATTTAGCATAATGTTTTCAGAGTTCATCCATGTTCTAGCATGTATTAGAACTTCATATATTTGTGTTGCCAAATAATATTCCATTTGTGTGGATATACCACTTATTTATTCATCAGTTAAGGGACATTTGGGTTATCTCCACTTTTTGATTGTTATGAATAATGCTGCTATGGACATCACTCAAAATTTCTAATGCCCTTTTTTCATATTTCTACTCAAGGCTCCCACATTCTCATTGCACAGATCTTAGTTTGAGATCAGAGAACACTGGAATAGTCTAATTATGACAATTCACACTGCAGCATAGATGACTGATACACTAAATGCATTTTAAAAGAGAAGTGTTATAAGCCCAATATACCTCTAATTGTTGAAGTCATTGCAGGCAGTTCCTTTTGAGAAATGAGCTCTTCCTAGTTTCCTGTTCTTACACTAGCTGCCACCTGTCATTGTTTTCTCCACACCCACAAAATGCCCAAAGAAGCTACTTAGTAGCCCCCTCCTGAAAAGCTGCCAAGCCTGTCAGCAGTTCTCTGTCTAATCCATTTTCATTTTCTTCTGCTCACACTCTATTTTTCTTCTCTACAGCAACTTTCTCTGTGTAAATAAAAAGATTATTGTCCTGAGTTTTGTCATTACTCATAATTGCAACCTTTCCGTAATCTCTTCTCGTCCTATGGCCACCTTCCCTTTCTTCTAGCTCACTCCTTCCAGAACCATGATCCCAACACTTTGAACCTACCTAGATTGCCAATTCATTGATCCTACTACCTGTAGGACCTGTCTGACATCTTTTTTTTTTTTGAACTGTCTGTCATCTTCTTGACATCCTCTTTTCCCTACTGATCAAACTTAAATTCAATTATCAACCATTCTAGTCACTCCCTTGTGGTCACCCTCAATTCCTTGCGTTTTTTGGCTTCGGTTTTCTTCCTTGACAAAGTCACAAGTTAAGTCTCCCTCTATGTCTACTATATACCTATACCAATGAATCTGAATAGGACTAAAGAAAACAGAAAATCTTGCCTCTCTGTACAATTTGTGTAGGTTTGTCCCATGTAAATTAATCACTACCTACTTCAAGTGGGCCTCTGCTGCTTTATGTGTCATCCTTAAATGCTGCCAGGAAATTATGTTTCTCTAGTCCATTGACTTTCCCACTTTTTTTTTTTTTTTTTTGGTGACACAGTCTCTATCTGTCACACAGGCTGAAGTGCATAGCTCACTGTGTCTTCCCTGGACTCAAGCCATCCTTTGGCCTTAGCCTCCCAAGTAGCTGGGACTACAGGTGTGTACCACCATGCCTGGCTAATTAATTAATTTTTTTTTTTTGTAGAGACAGGGTCTCGTTATGTTCCCCAGGCTGGTCTCTGTCTCCTGTGCTTAAACAATCCTCCCGCCTCAGCCTCCCAAGTACTGGGATTGCAGGTATGAGTCACCATGCCCAGCCCCACTTTTCTAGTTAATTTTTTATTTTCACAGCTCTCCTAAAACCTCAACACTTCCTCCATTATCTTCAATCACAACTGAAAAAATTCTCCAGACTCCAGCCACCGTATTTATCATCTACCAGTGTCTGCATCCATAAAATCTAACATCTGTGCTTATTTCTATTGTTTCTTCTTAGAGAGAAAGGTCATCTTTTCACTTGTGTGCTAGATCCCATCCTTTCTTACCTACTAAAGATCATTTTTCCAGCAGTTCTGCTCTCTCCTGCTTCATCATTTTTTCATGTTTTTGGAACATTATCACCAATATGCAAATATATTGTTAGATTTCCTATCTTAATGCAATAAAAACCAAAGCTTTCTGCTTTTTTCATCCCTGCCAGTTACTACCCAATTCCTGGGCCTTCCCTTGCAGCAAAACTCTTTGAACCAGTTTTCTCCTACCACCAACTTCTTGAGATTTCCCCTAGAAGAGCCAATCAGTATCTCGAACTTAATATATCAAAAATGGAACATCTGATCTCTAACTTCTTAATATTTCACCCCCAGCTGTCCCGTCTCAGCTGATGGCAATATTACCTATTTTTTTTTTTTTTGAGATGGAGTTTCATTCTTGTCACCCAGGCTGGAGTGCAATGGCACAATCTTGACTCACTGCAACCTCTGCCTCGGGGGTTCAAGCGATTCTCCTGCCTCAGCCTCTTGAGTAGCTGGAATTACAGGCACCCGCCACCGCACCTGGCTAATTTTTTGTGTTTTTAGTAGAGACGGGGTTTCGCTATGTTGGCCAGGCTGATCGCGAATGCCTGACCTCATGATCCGCCCGCCTCAGTCTCCCAAAGTGCTGGGATTACAGGCGTGAGCAACGTGCCCAGCCGGCAATATTACTCTTTTAATTGTTCTGGGTCAAATTCTTAGAGTTACCCTTGAATCTTCTCCTTCTTTCATGCTCCATATCCAATTAGTCAGAAAATCGCATTTGCTCTATCTTTAAGCTATACACTTTGTCTGATCCATTCTCATCATCTCTACTATGAACACCCTGGTACAAGCCAATCACTGTCACTTACGCCCTAATTGATCCCCCGATTCCATTCTTGCTTGTTACCTTTTATTTCAACAAAGCAAAAGCCAAAGTACTAACAGTGGCCAACAAAATCCTGGACAAACTGAGCCCCCAGTAATCTATGAATTTTTCCCTATTACCTTTCCCTTCCTATTCACAAAAGCTAGCATATTCTACTTCAGGGCCTTCACACAGGAACAGGGCTTTTGCCTGGAGCACGCTCCCTCTTCACTTGCTCTAAGCCTTCTCCAATGTCCCTTCCTAATGAGGTACACCCAGGAAACACTATTTAAATTTGTGTGGCATCTCCACCCTGATCTTCCTACCCTGTTCTGTTTTTGCATAATGCTTGTCACCATCTAATACACCATATATACATTTTTTATTTTTAACATGTTTATTTTTATTTATTTGTTTATTTTTTGAGTCCTGGGGAACTGGGATGAATGAAAAACTTACATTTCATGAAAATGACCCTTAAGTTTCAATGACAAAAAATTACCCTTTGGTAATATTTAAAATGTTAAACTTGTATCTGTATTACCTTGACTAAAAAAATTCTCAATTGAAAAAGAAAACAAATCCTAGGCCAGGCATGGTGGCTCACATCTGTAAACTCAATATTTTGGGAGGCTGAGGCAGGAGGATCATTTGAGCTCAGGAGTTTAAGACCTGCCTGGGCAACATAGTGAGACTCCGTCTCTGCAAAAAATAAAAAGAAAATTAGTTGGGCTTAGTAGTACACACTTGTAGTCCCAGCTACTTGGGAGACTGAGGCCAGAGGATCACTTGAGCCTGGGAAATTGAGGGTACAGTAAGCCATGATTGTGCCACTGTATTCCAGCCTGGGTGACTGAGCAAGATCCTGTCTCAAACAACAACAACAACAACAACAACAACAACAACAACAACAACAGCATCCCCCAAATCTTTGTGCCTAGAATCACTTGACACCTCTGAAAAATTTTAAATAAGGAATAGATGCAATCACATTTCAAAAAGATCATTGGGCAACAGTGAGGAAAAGGAGGTGGAAGAAGTGCCTGCTGGAGCCAGGGAGAACAGGTGGTTGTTGACTACTCCAAGAATCCCAGGGAAAAGTGATGGAGGTGCATCCGTGAGGATCAGGACCCAGTGGGGACAGAAAAGTGAACTGTGAGCATGTCAGCGCTCTAGGACATGCATATGGGAAAGTGGGGAGGAGTGTAGCCTGACTGCCAGGTTTGTATTTTTGTAACAACTGGCTATCAGGTGTTGCTGTCACTAGAAAGGAAAAAATAGGGAAAAGAAGAAAATAATGAATGCAGTTTTGGAATATGTCATACTTTGAGGCTATGCCACATTTGAAGTGCTTTTGTTAAACAATTACTATTCTTTGACTAAAAGGACTGCTGATCCCTCTTGGTGTCTTCCAAGAATTCCCTTCTGGATTTCACACCCAATAATATGGGTTAACATCCAGCATTTCAGTGAGGTCCACAGTACCTAAGTACCTTTCAAATCAAGAAGGTCCACCTTAGAAAATGTATATTTTTTGCTCTCTGTCTCTCCCCACTAGAATGTAAACTCCACAAAGTCTGGGGTTTCTGATTGTTTTGTTCATAAGCATTTAGTTCTGGGTCATAGTAGGTGCTCAGTAAATATTTGATCAATGAATTAATCTGAAATTGAGACATGCATTCAGGGCCATCTATTAAATTTATTGACCAAATTGTTCTACTATGTGAAATATCAGTCTTCTTTGAAATTTTGATACTGAAATCATTTATTAAATCTGATGCTTATTTAAAAAAAATAGATATATTATCATCCCCACTACCACCCATATTGTAAGCTTTCATTGACATAGTTGTTATTTTAAGATTTTGCAATCAAAAAATCTTTTAGTCTACATTACACTTAAAAGTAACATTCTTTTGATAACTAAAATCTTCTAAAATCATGCATTTATTTTAAAAAGGGAAGTTTGAAACAGTGGTATTAGCTTTGTGTCCTGGAATTTGGCATTGAGGACTCCCCGGAATTCTCCAGCTGCGAGGGCTAAGAATAGTGCAGAATGTAAACTTCCATAGAGCCAACTGTGAAAGGAATTTAGAGAAGCACAGTGAGACTATAGCATTCTCAGAAAGTTTAGAAAATGATACTCATTAATTGTCAAGTAGCACATATTTTAACGATATATTTTACTGTTCTAAACTCAAATGGAATAGCTTGTAGGACCTCCTGCCTCCTCCCAAGAGAGGTTTCATTCCTTCTCTATGCATTCATGTGTTATTTAACATTATTATGAGAGAACATGGGACAAAGACCTGCCTTTGACAAAGGGCAGTGTCTATTACTACCTTTTATAGGAGTGCTTTCAAGGCTTCCCAGAAATGCATGTGGCAGTTTTACTCAGAATCAGGTTTTAATTTGTTGAATTCATTTTAGCCTTAGGATTCCCTCCCTCCCTCCCTCCCTCCCTCCCTCCCTTCCTTCCTTCCT
>NC_037668.1:126641500-126647371 GCF_003255815.1 Theropithecus gelada | reverse complement strand
CTCAAAAAAAAAACAAAAAAAAAAAACAAAAAAAAAATATCTACTTAGTTGCTCAATATTGAATATTTTCACCACTTAACCAAGTATAAATGGAATGAAAGTGCATTACTAATATTGCTACTGCTCGTTGTCAATCTAGTGAAGTCTATCCTAATGTCTTATTCTAAATTGCCACCTCCACTCCAATTTTCTGCATCCCTGTTCAGCCTGCTCTAATTTTCTCCATAGCACTGCCATCCTTCACAACCATAAAACTTACAGTTTCTCCTCTACCAAAATATAAACTCTGTGAAGGAAGATATTTTGATGGATTTGTTTATAGATCTACCCCATTCCTCATGCCTAAAACAGTATCTAGCATATATTGGCCACCCAATAATTATTTAATAAAGAAAAAATACATTAATAAGCATCAGTGCACAGGTCAGCTTCTGAGAGTAGGGTAAGGTTGATGAGCCAGCTCTGTACCTTTGCTCATACCTCACTGTATGCATCTCTGCATCTGCATCCCTTGTGATATCATTATGATAAACTGGTAAATGTGAAAATAAATAATCTGTATTTTACATGGATTATTCTGCTACAATCATATAGTTTTATTATTGAAGCCTTTGTGATGACAAAAACACACAATCTAATATAACATATGTGGAAGATATAGGTGACTAGCACATATTAAGCTAACAATACAATTTTGAATAAATGAATGGGTCATAGATTCAGGTACAAAAGAATTAACACCTTTATTATGCTCATAGCTTAAAATGAATCTTTCCATATGCTTAAAGAAAACTATGTTTATTGAGCACATCAGAAATCTATTAGTATATTCTAATACTGTGTAGATGCTCTCAATGATAAACCCATTGTAAGTTGAAGATAGCATAAATTGAAAGTGCTTTTGACTTTCTATATTTTTAATGTATGTTGGGTTTCTCCAAAGGTAACTCCATCTTACATTGGGGAGCATACTGAATTCACAGAACTTTTGCACCATCATAAAATCAAAAAATTGTAAGTTGAGCCATCATAAGTCAGGACCTTCTGTAATATTTAAATACAATGTATATGTCCTCCATAGTTTTCCATCTTAATCGTGTGTGTTAATATGTGTGTGTGTGTGCGTGCATATGACACACACACACAAACACACACAAAGAGTTAAAAATCTCACTGTAATGAAATGGATTTTTTTTTTTTTACTAAAAAAAAATTCAAATTAGAATTTAGTCTAATTTTTATTGGTACCAGAACTTCCCAGAATTATTTTGACAGAAATAAATGAAGGTCTTGAGCCCATCTACTTAAGTATAGGACTTAGAACTATCAGTCAGTTTGTACCAATCAATGTTGTATAAAATGGTACTGATTTCTCTAATCACGCCATGATTAAGATAAATCTTTAAACTGATGGGTCACTGAGATGATGAGTAAGACTAGAATGCATTGCTATACACAAATTATCTAAAAGACTGAAATTAGCTCTTATTTAGTTGTGGTCATCTCAAGAATGTTTTTCTAGATATTGTATAGTTTCTAATTCTGTCAGCCATTCTGATGTGAGGTGATAAAATTAATTTGACCTATGTCACTATATTGACTCTGTGACTTGAAAACATAATGTCTGCATTTAATTTTAATGTTAAGGGTATTCTTGACTAAAGAGGCAGACTTATTTTGTGGAGTTAACTTGTCCATTCTCTGCACCGATTTACTTTTTACCTCTCATGTGACTATCTACGAGTAACTGCTATGAAGCACTCGCATTTCCAAGTTGTCCTTAGTCTTAACTTAAATACTTATTTAAACAAATCTTACTTATTTTATTTCGCTTTTAAAATGTTAGCCTCGGCCGGGCGCGGTGGCTCAAGCCTGTAATCCCAGCACTTTGGGAGGCCGAGACGGGCAGATCACGAGGTCAGGAGATCAAGACCGTCCTGGCTAACATGGTGAAACCCCGTCTCTACTAAAAAAATACAAAAAACTAGCCGGGCGAGGTGGCGAGCGCCTGTAGTCCCAGCTACTCGGGAGGCTGAGGCAGGAGAATGGCGTAAACCCGGGAGGCAGAGCTTGCAGTGAGCAGAGATCCGGCCACCGCACTCCAGCCTGGGTGACAGAGCGAGACGCGGTCTCAAAAAAAAAAAAAAAAAAAGTTAGCCTCTTCCATAGACAATAGTCCTTCTTCGACTTGAATTTGCGAGATTGCTTCATAGTTTACACATGTGTGCTACATATTCATTTTGAAATTGAAAGCAAAATTCCATAATTTCCAGAAAGCTTTTTAAGATTAATGTGAAATGGCTGTGCTGCCCATGTAGAAGCCTCAAAATATTTCCTGTCAGAGTGCCAAACCAGTAGTCAGAAGTGCTGAGAACACTCCTGTGAATGCAGAATTCAAGTTACCTTGTACAATATTATTGCATTGAGGTGTCTTACTTTCAAATGAGATAAACTGTAAAGCTCAGCCTCGCAGAGACTGAAACTGTCTCTGACTCCCCCATCCCTCCTCTTTTTAAAATTGAAACCACCAAAAAGCTGAAATTGTGAATTTTTTACTGGAATTTTTTTAAAAGTAAAAGTTGAGTTGGCAGTGATGTTAAAATTTATTGGCCCACTTCAGTAAAAAAACAAAATCTACAGATGGACTTATAATATTTCACTTTTATTCTTATTCTACATAGCTGGACTCCTGCTTAAGTAGGAGGTGTGGAAATTAATTATTTTCCTCCCATGTGTACCATCCTCTTGTGGCTTCTGTCACAAATCAACACACTGTGTGGTTTTATAACCAGAATTCTATCTCCAAGAAAGCCTGATTAAATGGACGATATCACTACCTAACTAGGTGATTGGCTCAATCTGGTCATGTGACTCACTGTTTTCTCTGTTCAGTATTGAGATAGGGCAAGGGCAGCCTCTCATTAGTTCTATTCATAGAGCGGTGGATCCAAAATGAAGAAAAAGAGCACAGAAATTTCAAGCCAAAAAGCCTTAAAGATCACTTGATCCAACCTCCTCATTTGCAATGAAGAAAATTAGTCTGGAGAGTTTGAGACTGTTGTCTAGAGCCACAGGTAGCTTAGGCTGGTGGTAGAGTTCAGTGCCTTTTCCACTACACCGTGTTATCACTCTCATCAGCCTGTGAAACAAAATCCCCTCAGAAAGAAAGTCGACCCAATACCAAGGGACTTATGTGTATGTGCTAGACTTCAAGTCAGAACCTTCATGACTCAATTCAATGTTCCTTCATGACTCAATTCAATGTTCCTTCATGGTCTATCTCTTGACTTACCAGTTTCTTCTGTTACAACGACCTGAGCTGGGCCTGGTGGTTCATGCCTGTAATGCCAGCACTTTGGGAGGCTGAGGCAAGAGGATAGCTTGATGCAGGAGTTTAAGACTAGCCTGGGAAATATAGTGAGAACCTGTCTCTACCAAAAAAAAAAAAAAATTAAATTAAATTAAATTAGCTGAGCATAGTTATGTGTGCTGTAGTTGTAACTACTCAGGAGTCTGAGATGGTAAGGTCGTTTGAGTCCCGGACTTCGAGGTTGCAGTGAGCTATGATCACACCATTGCTCTGTGGCCTGGGTGATATAGTGAGATCCTATCTGTGAATTTTAGGAAGAAAGACAGAAAGGAAAAGAAAGAAAGAAAAAGAAAGAAAGAAAGAAAGAAAGAAAGAAAGAAAGAAAGAAAGAAAGAAAGAAAGAAAGAAAGAAAGAAAGAAAGAAAGAAAGAAAGAAAGAAAGAAAAGAAAACCCACCTGACAAACAGTCTCATTAACACTCACTAAATATGCCAGGTTCAAGCACATAACTTTCTCCTTGTAAATCGTATTTATCCATCTGCCTCAAGTTCTCTTTTGTGAGAGGCAACCAGCTAACAACACCATCCTTCATGATCAGAACAAACATTACTTTTTTTGGAAGCATTTCCTAAGCCTCTCCTGATCATTCAGAGACTCTTCTCTATGCTTTCCCCAGAATACCTATCCTGTCCACCTCTTTTACATCTCTCCTAAATCTACGGTAATCATAGATCTCCTGTAATCTTCCATTAATATGAACACTTTGGTCATGGAGACTTTAACTTGTTCCCTTCTCTATTCTTAGTGCCTAACATGGGATCTCACCCTGGTAAGCATGCAATGTATGTTTGTCGAAAGGATGAATGTAAATAAGTATTTGTTTGATGATCACACTCATACTTATCTTCTCCCCATTTCATCTTCATTTCCATCTCTATGCTTCTAGCTACCACTCTTTAGACATTTGTCAGCCTTCTACTATCATTTTTCTTTATGCCAGATGAGTTTGCAATTCTTAATAAGAAGATAATTCCCAGAAACTCCTTAATTGCTTTCATTTTTTACCATAATGCTCAGGGGCACAGAACAAAGGCTAGGTCTATGCATTACAAAGTGAAGGGAGACTTGGCACTCTGACCATTAATTAGATCCATGTAGATAACCAACTCAAATAATTTAATTCCTGCAGTAGAGAAGGTAAGTGACTTTAGCATTGCACTTTATATTTGTTAAGAAACACAGCATTGCTGGAAATTGTGTGGCTATTTCAGACTGAATTATCTCTAGGATATTTACTTAGATCGAATTAATGAAACGTGTGTTGAGTTTCCACTTCCCATTTTGCATACTCGTTGTCTAAATGGTGAGAGATTTTTTTTCCTGAAATATCAGGAAAGATATTTCCTGGGAAGAAAGTATAAAATCTGTTTCACATCTTTAAAGGAGTTCTGTTATGATACTGGGAGGTGAGGGGGAAGCAAAAACAAGAAAAAACTTGGATTTAAACTAAATTTATTACTAGGTAAGGCCCAAATTATCATGTTACACCTCATGAAACCATAAATAATATTAAACTTTTCTGCTTAGCTTATCATATTAACTCTGATAAAGTTTTATGTATGTAATATTATTTTTTTCAAAAAAAGGAAGTAAAATGTTAGGCTTTCTAAGTCTTTCATTTTCTAGAATTAAAGACTTTGTTAATGGGATTACAGCAGGAATAGAGTACATCATGGAGCAACTTAAATGCATACTTCTTTTTTAAATGATCACAAAAAAGTTCAAGTTATAACAATATTTTGAGGTTACTGGTTAATGTTGCTAAAGTATTCAAATGTAACACTTTGAATGATTTATTCCCATATTAGAATGATAAATACTTAGAAAAATTAAGTACAAAGAAAAATAAAAATATACACTATTATATAAATATTTTTGTGACAACGTATTACAGAATAATTTTTAAAAACTGGATATTCTTTTCTGTTTGAAAATAGTTTATTAATTTATTAATTTATTTATTAATTTTAGACAGAGTCTTGCTCTGTCTCCCAGGCTGCAGTGCAGTGGCACAATCTTAGTTCACTGCAAACTCCACCTCCTGAGTTCAAGCGAATCCCCTGCCTCAGCCTCATAAGTAGCTGGGATTACAGGTGTGCGCCACCACGCCCAACTAATTTTTGTATTTTTAGTAGAGACAGGGCTTCACCATGTTGGTCAGGCTGGTCTCGAACTCCTGACTTCAAGAGATCCACCTGCCTTGGCCTCCCAAAGTACTGGGATTACAGGCGTGAGCCACTGCACTCAGCCTGGAAGGAACTTTTTAAAATAATGCTTCTGGTCTGTGAGAATGCATGTAGGAGAATGTATGTTTTATTCACTGAACCAAAAACAAAACAAAACAAAGCATCAGGAAAAAGTAAAACATATATCATGGGAAGTATTGTCTCTTGCCTATTCAAGACATCTGTTCTCTAGCAGTTTCTAGAATATCCATTTCTTTCTTTTTCTGTTTTTTTTTTTTTTTTTTTTTTTTTTTTTTTTTTTTTTTTTTTTTTTTT